>NC_089592.1:20489884-20737890 GCF_019320115.1 Miscanthus floridulus
TTATTAACCACGCGAACGTGATTGACCTCGCCGAGAAGGCTTTCCTGCAAGCGAATCGAGAACACAAGCAAGAATGGGATGAACGCAATCTAAAATTGCAAATAAATATGAGGCTTATGATAACGAGGAGGAGTTTAAGTCTTTATTCGAAAGGACTAATCGCCACAGGCGAACAAGATCAAGAACTAGGGCCCTGGTTCACAGCAAGCAGCCTTGGCGGCACAGTTGCAGCAAAACGATGTCTGTTTCATGAGGAAATCAAGAACTAAACAAAACACAAACCCTAAGGAGAGTGACGGCTGCTATTTATAGAGTCTTGGGCATCATCCTCCCTGGACGCGCCCCCTAATGGGCCCAAACACGATACACGGTCCAACGGACCAAAAGATGGTGTCGCAGCACCCTAACAGATTTTGGATGCTGACTTGTTTCGACGATTCCCATTGATTCCAAAGGTATTTTGATGTGAGACCACTTGGATTGGTTTCCTTATCAAATTAGATTTCCAACCATATGTGGATCATCAAAAACGGAGTCCGAATGCGTCCTGAGTGACCAGTTTAAGGCAGACCGGTCTGGAAGCCGAGGCAGACTTGAACTTGAGTTGCTTTGGGCCTCCACCTCGGGGACTCGAACCAAATTAGCCTCGGGCCTCCTTCTTGACTTGGACACCCTTGCTGGCCTCCTACCCCTCCATACCATGCACCAAACATGGTCATATGCATAGGTGTCATGTCCTCATCAAGATTATTCTGAGTCCTCCTTAGTTGCTAACCAAATCTTAAAAACAAATTAAAGCAAACTAGTCACACCTTTTTATTTTATTTCCATTTTTAGATTACATACTATTACTATAAATGACTAATGCAAAGATAAATTTTTATTTTGTTTTTCATTCATCATATATATATATTTTTAACTATTGAAAAGAAGCTAAAATTAAAACAAAAGGGAAAAGAATACTTACCTAGATACATGGGAATGCTTCTCCCCCAAGCTAGCTCTTTCGGTGAGGGTTCGATGTTGTAAGTCCTTCGAACTAGACTTCTCCTTTGTGAAGTTCATTAATCAAGTTCCTTGGTTTGCTCGTAAGACGAGAATTCTTGTAATGACGCCTCTAATGGTGATGTCATCCTCTTCCATCAAACCCATCTTGGTTTTGTGTTTTGATTTTGGTTTGACAGGCTTAGAACCTTCACTTGTAGGAATTGGGAAATCAACTATCTTCCCCCATACTTTGCTTGGAGTGTGTTCTTTATCATTAGAGCATGATGACACCATATGATGAAAGGTAGATGGCTCCTGATGATCCTTTCCTTTTGCTTGAAGTTTTTCCTTGTTTGTCTAGCCTCGTAGTTTGAACTGTTCATGAGCTTCTTGTTTCCTAGATCGCATCTTTTCCTTCTCATCCTTTTGTCATGCCATCTTTCTGTTTTTTTCTTATCTTACCACTTTGTTGGTCCTTCCGCTCCACTTATTGTTTTATGCCTACAAAGGATCAATGGACAACACATACCCAAAGGAATACACAATTTTGAAACACGGGTTATTTGTCCAGAATTTTGTAATTTCCCTCTATGCTAATAAAAAGATGGTATTAGAATTATTCTAGCATAATTTTTGTTTATCATGGTCTATATAAACATGGTTTCAAGGCAAAGGTAACTTGCAGTAAAAGACAAAGTGAGTGACCTTTGATACTTACAGTTCTTCCATCCATCTTGAATGAGTTGTGTCTTTTTTTTTGCAATGTTATTGGAGTTCATCATGTGTCTTGCTTCATCTCTGATTTGAATTCATCTCGTGACTTACCAATATTGAATTAAGAGTTTTCTGCATGGGGTTAGTCCAACAAAATGACCAGTATCTACTATAGCATATTCTTAGTTCAAAAATCAACCTAGACACCGCGTCTAATTTGATTTAGGAAGGCACTAAAACCTTTGGAAGTAAGATCAACACTCCTAAACTAAGCACCATGCTTAATTTAAAAGATGTATGAACATACTCCAAGCCTTAAGCATACTATAGTAAACAAAGGTAGCATGAAAGCATTATAGAGATTTATTCAATTGGAGATGAAAGAGCATGATTGTTATTGAGCATAATTTAAAAGTAGAAACAACCAAGATGAATTAACAACATGGCATAAGGTTTTTTCAGAGAAGCCCATCCCCTAGGGTTGAATTTTGCAAGGCAAAGTCAAGTTTGGATGGATGTGATTTAGTGTTGCATGATAAATGGTTGGACATACCTTGAGTCATCATCCTTCATTCTTTTTGCTTCAAACCTAGAATGGTTAGTGACAAAAATACCTGAAGGAATATTTTCACAATTATGTTTCTATGCTTATTTCACAAGGGTATCACAGCAGAAGGTGAAAACTCATATTATCTCCTAAAATGCTTGTTTTAGGATAGAAGTTTGTCCTTGGGAAACCTTTGAATTACGCTTCTATTTAGTGGAGTGGTTTCCCCTCCAACACCAACCTTTGTCTACCTATCTCAAAATTCATGCCAACAAGATTAGCAATGTGATAAACATATGCATCTACAACCACCCTTTCAAAGTCTTTATGAACAGGAGAATGAGAGGGTTGAGGATCTCGTGTGTAGCAATGTTGGAGAGACCAATTAATTCAAGAGATTTCTCATGCGAGCATGGATTTGATGAGGTGTTTCATGAAATAACTTTCATGCTCATCTATGTCATCTTCCCTTTCAAGCTCCAAGGGTGTTTCTTTATGAATGTCTATAGGCGGAAACATTATCTCCATCATTCTATGCCTATGACATTCATTGGTCATTTTATTGTCTAGGATTTCCCTTGGATTAGTGACTCTCAGGGTGATCTTATCTAAGGCCTCCTCAAAACTTGGATGAGTCATGTTTATTAAAGAGATTGATTTAAGCTCACCGTTTGGATCTTAGCCAAGTTTGGATTCAACCCATAAGGCTTAGTCCTTGTTTATCCATTCTTTAGCAACGACATATGAGTTCTTGATAGATTTTAGCCATTGTCGTTGCTCTTCTTGGTCATCCTTGTGGTCTTCATAACTCCTATGCTTCGGTTGTCTTAATGGATTTCTAGGGTCATCATGAGACTTAGGAGAAAGAGCATAAGAGGGATCATTGGGGCCAAGGATGGGTTGAAAGATGGGTTTAGATGAGACATCTAATGTGGACATAGAAGGGGAGAGGATAGGAATGGCTTCTAGATGGCTCAGCTCTCCTTCTATGGCATCACTTGACATGCCACTCTTGAGTTCTTTCCAAAGCCCTATATGGCAATAAGGACGCTTTATAAGAGATCCCTTCTTGAGAGGATTTAAATTATATTCACTCGAAGGTCTCTTGTGGAACTAGAAGTTTAAGTTTTTCCCAAAATCAGCATAAAAAGATCATCCTCACAAGAAATTTCATAAGGTTGAATTTCTTCTTCTTTTGGAGGATTTGGATTCTAGGGTATTGATGGTTTGGGATTAATAGCTAAATCTTGGGATTGGAGTGGTTGTGATTTGGCTATCAGAACTTCCTCTTCTTGATCAGGAGATGATTTCTTGTCTTCCTAGGGGAGTTCATTATGAATGCTAGTGCAAGGAGTCTTTCCACCAATTCTATCAAGCATAGACATTGCTTCACTAGTAGACAAATGAAGAAAAGCTCCTCTAAAGGTTAGAACTTTTATTCAAAGGCTGACTACTCTTGAGATGGGAAAGAAACGTAGACAAAATTTAGAGCATAACATTTCCCAATCTCCTTGCATACTTCCTACGGTTTGACTATACCATTACTTAGGTCTTCTCGTTAAAGAGAACAGAAATAACTTCCATCGTAAGGTCTTCTCAGACATGCTAGCGATACACAAGCATGCATAGGTCTATGCGAACTCCCATAGGTGTGAGTATGGGTTTTCATCACCTTCTCCCAAGAAGGATTGATCCCGAATCAGTTTTAAACACGGGCGCAGATCATGACCAGGTGTTATGATAGGCTCTGAAGATTTTGGTGGCTCTAGGCTTGCGCTTGTGGGTTTAGCATATTAATATATAGGAGTGTTATTCATGCTAAAATAAAAAGTAAAACAAATAAAAGATAAAATGTTAAGCTAGGCTCAAAGTTAATTCAACATCCATTTCCCAGCAATGGCGCCAGAAAGCTTGTTGGTATAAATTAATGCACACAGATAAATCCACAAGCGCACAGATACCACTATGCTTTCACCCGAAAGTATTCCAAGTATCATATCCATAGCGAAACATGTGAGACTAACTATGGTCTAACTTAACTAAGGGTTCTTAATAAGATATATATGATAAGTACATGATAATTGAGCATTGATAATGAATAGTTAACCACCAAGAGTACTCCTTTCTAAGACATTAGCATGACCAGGTAGAAATTAGAGAGATAATTCCTAAGTCATTCTTAGTTACTAGTCAAAGCATACAATGATTAGTGCAATAACACTTAGCAGTCATGGCTAAGATCATATTTATATCTACACATAAGGGATATTACTAAGGAAGATTAAGAACAGAGCTTGTTCTTCCTTTGTAACCGAATCCTACGTGCGCCTATATTCGGGGAGTGGACTACAAAGGACTCAATGGGAGTGTCACATCTATGATCTACTACATGACCCAGAATATAGGGTGTATCCACAAGTAAACAACATATAAGCACCACACTTACACAATGTCGACCACTCACCCCGTGCGTAGCAGAGCTAGCGCTATACGAACTAATGCATGGACATAATGATAAACTAGCTATACTAAGCATATAATCAAAGTAGACAATGAACATTATAATGAAGAACATGGATAAGATGAATACTAATGTTGTCATAACAATTGTAGCAAGCATATAAAAGTAATGGAGATACAAAAGAGACAGGATACAAAGATTATACCAAACCACTCTCTTGACAAGATCGGAAATCCAAGTGAAGCCTGCTTGCCTCTCTCTAGATCTAACATAGCTAGCTATTCTCTAGAATGGAGCTCTGAAGATTAGGGTTTGATCTCTGTCTTCTGCTCTGACTTATGTCTTAGGGAGGGGGGTAGGGGCTGCTATATATAGGTCGAGGTGGAGTAGGGGGCAATGAATCGAGGTGGAGTAGGAGGCAAGGAATCGCCACATCATCGAACCACGTCAACTCCCTCGATCACCGTTGGATGAATCAACCTAAAACCGCCTTTGAATCAACGGTGTAGATCGTAGGAAGGAGTATGAGGCGGCGGAATACGATTGGTGGGCCTAGGGGGCCAGGAGGCCTATAGGTGGGGCCGGCCGGCCCCACCTAGCAGCTCTTGAGCCCCGCCTCAGTGTATTGTCTTCTGGTGTCTTCTAGATCCTTTCCAAGTTGTTTATGAGACATAATTCCGTAATTTCCTTTGGTGAATAGGTCCTCCTTGGTAGTTTTCTGATTAAATCCTCCCACGGTCACATATTCACCAAAACTTATGGAATTTATTAGTTTAAGCCCCTATACCTATGTTTGGTGATGGAATTAAGCATATATGCAGGTTATGTTGATGGTTTATAATTGGTATTAGTGATTGTCAACAGAGCCCCTTCGAAAAGAGCCGTTGGGCTCACCATAGGGCCCTGCTTGGGGTGACCAGATGCGTAGGTCCGATCGACCAGATGCCACATAGCTAGCATCCATCTCGCGATGTCATCGATGTGTCCTCGTGATTTAACCTCGACCGCATGATCCCAACGATCACCAACCTTCCCCGCGTGGTTAAGTAATGACCAGACGCGTGGTCCTAAAGTGCAGATGTACCAGTGCTTCACCAACTCATGCGTGCCCTCACTGCTTCATCCAACGACTGGACACGCCACTCCCCGTGACATCCCGATGTTAGATCAATTCTAGTAAGCATCCAGAGAGGAAAAATGATGACCAGACGTGTCCAATCATGCTTGACCGGACGCACCATGACATTCAATCCTCTCTGACTCAACTCCAGCACGCCAAGTTCACTTGCGTCAGCGTACGTCACTTGTGACCAGACGCAGGCCCTACGCATCTAGTCACATTCACTGTGCAGCGTCCGGTCGTTAGCCAGATAGAGCTCGAGCATGCCAGCTCCACTATAATTGACCGAACGCACTCACACCGGGTCTAGTCACTTCGAAGGCTACATCCGGTCACTGAAAATTAGTGTCTCTGCTTCACCAACTTCTCCACCCTTGCTCAAATGTGCTAACCACCAAGTGTTTCACCTTGTGCACATGTGGTAGCATATTTTCACAAACATTTTTAAGGGTGTTAGCACTCCACTAGATCTAAATGCATATGTAATGAATTAGAACATCTAGTGGCACATTGACAACCGCATTTTAATATGAGCTTCACCTCTCTTAATAGTATGGCTATCTATCCTAAATGTGACCACACCCACTAGGTGTCTTAATCACCAAAATAGAAAAGCTCCTCTCAAGTTTCACCTTTGCCTTGAGCTTTTTATTTTTCTCTTTCTCCTTTTCCAAGCCAAGCACTTGATCACCGTGGCCTCTCCACCATCACCATGATCTTCATTGTTTGCTCCACCACTTGGAATGTGCTTTCCTATTCTCATAATCACTAGAGCTAGTAGGTTAGCACCTAGGGTTTTATCAATTCACCAAAACCAAACTAGAGCTTTCAGGTGATGCAGACATCATGAGGAAGATCATCTCTGTGCTTCCACAAAAGAAGTATGCAAGCATCATCACCATCCTCCACAACATGGAGGACTTGAGCAACATGATCTCGGCCATTGTGATTGGCAAGATAGTGGCATTTGAGATGTCGTGCAAGATGGGTCATGAAGAAGCCTCTTCATCAAGCAAAGGCAAAGCTCTCACATGTGATGAGCACAAGAAGATGAAGTGCAAGAAAGTTGAGACAAGTTCAAGCTCCTCAAGTGAAGAAGAAGAAGATGAGGATGATGATGATGATGATGAATCAAGTGATGATCAATCTTCCTCCTCTACCTCTAACCTTGATGAAGAATCAATCAAACTTATCAACAAGGTGGAGAAGATAATCCAAAGGCTCAATGTCAAGGGTGTGCCCATCCAAATTCCATATTTCATCTTCACTAATCAAAGAACTGAGCAAAGAAAGAAAGGATGCTATGGATGCAACGAGTTGGGGCACTTCGTAGAAGTTAGTCCAAACAAGCCCACAACGAAGACAAAGAAGAAGGCATGTGAACAGTCCTAATATGGCTAGAGGGGGTGAATAGCCTATTTTAAAAATTCTACAAAGGACTAAAGCAATTGATTAGTACGACAAACGGCTTAATGAAATTTTGCTCTAGCTCTACAAGGGTTGCAAGCCACCTATCCCAACAATTCTAGTTTCTATAATCACTAGGCACACAACAAGCTAGGTCACTATTCACTAAGCTAGTGTGCTCTCAAAGACTAACTAAAGAGATACACTAACCAAACTAACAAGCTCTCAAAGACTAACTACACTAAAGAGCTTGACAACTAGTTTGTAAGGAATGTAAAGGAGTGAGTAGGGTGATTATACCAATGTGTCGAGGAATAAACCAATCACTATTTGATGACAACCAATCACAGGGAGAAATCCAATCACAAGAATGACACATGATTTTTCTCTCGAGGTTCACGTGCTTGCCGGCACGCTAGTCCCTATTGTGTCGACCAACACTTGGTGGTTCGGCAGCTAAGAGGTGTTGCACAAACCTCATCCAACAAATGGACACCATAAGAACCTATACACAAGTGAGGTAACTCAATGACATGAGGAATCCACTAGAGTTACCTTTTGGCTCTCCACCGGGGAAGGTACAAGACCCCTCACAATCACTGGAGCCAGTCACTAACAATCACCAACACGTGCCAAAGCTCCTCCGCTGCTCCAAGCCATCTAAGTGGTAGCAACCACCAAGAGTAACAAGAACTCCATAGCCACAATGATCCCCAAGTGCCACTAGATGCAATCACTCAAGCAAATGCACTTAGAATCACTCCCAATCTCACTATGATGATGAATTAATGATTGAGATGAGTGGGAGGTGTTTGCTTAGGCTCACAAGGTTGTCAAGTATGTCAAAGTGCCAAAAGAGTGAGCCCCAAGCTGGTACCTTCCTATTTATAAAGCCCTAAAGCTCAGAGAGCCATTAGGAGCTCTCGGGCTGACCAGACGCACTGACTGGACAACCCAGTGCCCAGTCGGCTAGTGTCTGATCGCCTTTGGCTGTCCACATGTCAGAACTTTGAACCTTAGCCGCCAGATTCCAATGGTCAAATCTTAGAGCTAGCGTTGTTAAAGATCGACCAGACGCGCTGCTCAAACCAACCTGACATGGCTCAACGTAGAGTCCGGTCAGGAACAGAAACTACCCCATGAGGTATTTCTATGATCAGACGCTTCCACTCGTGGTTGACTAGAGTCAAGCCAGAGTTCGGTCCTCTCTATCTCACGTGTTGAGATGCTGATGCCAGCATACGTCAGCGTGGACCTGACTCACCCCCTGTGCGTCTGGTCACGCGCTGCTGCTAGCGTCCGATCACCAATCCAAGCTACTCCTTCTCTAGAACCACTAACCAAACCCATGCCCTATGTCCGGTCCCAGCATCCGGTCAAGCCAGCGTGGCTGACCGAGACCTAGGGTTAGGCATCGGACATGCAGGTCCACCTCAAAGCTTGTGTCCGGTCCTACCCCAACTCCACCTTTTCTTTTTCTAACCCCTCAACCTCTTCACCCTTGCTTCCAAGTTGCTAACCACAAAGTGTAGAACTTATGTGCTCATGTGTTAGCATTTTTCAAAGCATTTTATAAGTGTCAAGGTTAGCACACTAGGTTCCTAAATGCATATGCAAGAATCATGTCACCTAGTGGCACTCGATAAACCATTTAGCCAAAGAATTCCCCTCTTTATAGTACGGCTATCGATCCTAAATGCACTTACACCCTTTATGGTGTCTTAAGTGCCAAAACAAAAACCTATCTTATACCTTTGCCTTGATCTCCTTGGTTTTTGTTTTTCTCTTTTTTCTTTTCCAAGTTGGAGCCCTTGATCTTCAAGTTTGGTCTTCACCATCACCATGACCATCATCTAGCTCCACCACTTGGCATAGGACCATCCTTTTGTGTCTACACACTTAGTACAAGGATTACTCTCTAGGTTTCATCAATTATCCAAAACCAAACTAGGGCTTTCAATCTCCTTATTTTTGGTAATTGATGACAACCCTTCACAAAGATATTTAATAAAATCTTTTTGGATTCATGTTGCTTGCCCAAGCATATTACCATGTGTAAAGGTTATGGACAAGTTTCATAAACCCAACTTGGTAGCATTAGCTCCCCCTATATATGTGCTAAGAGTTTGGATTTGAAAGCTTGCACATATGTATGGATTGGAAAGTGTGGGGAAGTAATGTCTACCAAATGATGCTAAGGTGTAAAGACACCTTTGAAGTGTGATACCAATCGGAGTTGCCATTTGAACACCATCCTTAGCACCCTGATTTGCTAGATATCACTTGAAAACTACAACCACTAGATACCTCGTGAGATCAACATTAGAAAGAACACTACTACACTTGCACCTTTCACAGCCATGTCGTAACCCCCATCGCAGTCCAATTTTGGCCTCGGTAGTAAGCTGTCGATAATGATAGTCATAGTCATCACCATCCCTATCTAAGACCATCTACGGTGTACACCCACACCGCCGTATTGGCTTGTGATCCATCTGTGATAAGGTCCTTACTTCCGTCGCATTGGAGCACGACCTGACTATGTTGGTATACACTAACACCGCCATGTTGGCTTATGATCCTCCATGATAGGTCATTGTTTTTGTCATGTTGTACCATGGCCCGCCTGTGTGGGTGTACACTAACACTGCCGTTTTGACCAATGATCAGGATCACAGTTGGCTTGCACAATGACCTGATTGTGTGTAGTGCGTGTTCACCGTCGCTTTGGCGCCCGACGTGTCTGTGTCGAGGTGGACATCATCGTCACTTTAGCGTATGAACCGTCTAATCATTGAAAATGGTCACCATCGCATTGTAGTACATTTTGGTGGTGATACACTATTGACCCCTACCGCATGAGATGAATAGCGACGGTGTTGGTCGTCTGCTTCACCAACGGTGAGTGTTACGGCGGTGATGACAAAACAGTCAATGGCCCTTACATCTGATGGTGATAGAATTACATCCGGTTTTCAGAATTTATTTACTAATTTAGATGGGTCATAATAACTTACTGAACACACACCATACAAATATAATCATTACACACCATTCATCATGTCCACAACAAAGAGTACTTTTTATAATAGGAAGCAACACTAATATTACAACTGTTTCAACTCAAGAATTAACACAAGTGGTACATAGATAGGAGAATAAAGGTTTTGCTCCCTATAGACTTACATAACAAAAATGAGGTAGATGTGCTCCCCTCCATTAGATTGGCACTCCTGCTTGCAAGGCAAAGCTTCCTTCAGCTTGGTAGCCAGTGCACCATGGAACCCCCCTTATTCCTCCCTTAGCCATTACAAGAAAATCATTCAAATGCACTCAGACTCCACAACCTACACAAAGTAGCAACATTAATAATATTCAACATACAATTGCTTTAGTTACCAAGGCAAAATTGGACTATATATAGAATCAAAACAACTCCCTACCTAAAGAAAGAACAGCATATGCAACTTTACTGTTCTCCTACAGACTCCATGAACAAGGGAACATAAGGAAGATAGTGAGGTCCCTCTAGACATAGCCTCCAGGTAGGTCTATGATACCATATGACCTGGGTAGGGAGGACAAGAACTTTTCTAAGGTTCATGTCATATGCGATCAGTTTTTTGTCCTCGCCCACAAGGAAAATCAAATTCCATTCCAGGTGAACTACAATCACTCTATAGTCCACATCACAAACATCATAACCAAAATGAATATTGTCCCATCCAAATATCTCCAGCGTGGTCACCGTATGCTTTAGTGTCCAGTTATCAATACCATAGTCTTCTAGGATTCAGAATGAAAGTTGATACTTCCTGAACATACTAGCAGTACATAAACACAACTGATCCTAAGCTTCATGGATGGAGATTGCTTCACCACGTGGCCTATGAATTTTCCTCCATGTCTTTCCCTATATATCAACAACAACTATCTAGGATAACTCCATCCAGTGCATAGAACCATTAAGAAACACACTTGTCGAATATGTGCATACAACACCCTTGCCCCATTCAGATTTCTTAAACATCCATGCTGCACTCTTAGATGAGTAGATGCTCACACCTACAGACTCACCTGCCCTCTTCTTCCCATATTCAATCACATGGAAGTGCGAGGAGACTATCAGATCAAACCCCAAGCGAGCTAAACCAAAAGAATGGTTGTTATCCGGCAGTAACCACCATTTGTTAGTCACCGGATTGCAGACAACATAGTAAAACCCAACGCACCAGCATAGGATGAGCCCACGGCAGCAATCTAAGATCACAACATCCTTAATGGGGAAGGGCAAGGAGGTCAAGGAGGGGTATTCACCATTGATGCTGATGAACTTGCGTTTGCCTTTCCAGCTACGATAGAAGAATCTGGCAACAATCTGGGGCAGCTCCTTACGGTACTCGGATTCGGAGATGAGGCAGTTCCAGGAGTGATAGACACACTTGTAGCTACACAAGGTGTGGGCGGTGAGGCATTGGATGATGAGGATGAAGACATGGTCTATGAGGATGGCCACTTCGTTCCTCTTGTTGGGGGCCTCCTCCTCCATCTTTAGTTCTTGACTAGGATCTGGTGGAGCGAGGCTAGCAATGGAAGTGGTTGCACTGTCACCTAAATCAGAGAAGGAGCGCCTACGGAGATTGGATTGTGAGCTCCTTAGTAAACAAATGGAAGCTTGTTTCATACTCAAATGAGTGAAGAGGGGAATAAAAATCTAAGAAAGATGGATGGAAGTGCGAAAGAATTACCATTGCCTTTGGATCTTGCAGGATTGGCAGCCACGGTGGTGACGAGTAACAACCTGATCACCGATGGATCCTTATGGACCTTGCCAGTAAGGCATACCGTCGTGGCATACTAGCTTGTCGGTGGTGAGTGGCGGCTTGCACCCCGCTGAGTAGGGACGGTCGCTCAGTTCAGCACTAGGGAGCAAGGAGCGGCGGTGAGTGGCGGCTTGCACCACGCTGAGTAGGGGCAGTCATGCAGTTCAGCACTTAGGAGCAAGGAGCAGCAATGAGGAACAAAAGCTATGGGCGATGAGAAAGACACAGGGTGGGGAGCATGCTTTGTAAGCAACCCTTTCAGACGTGGGAATGGAAATGGTGCACTACTTTGTAAAAACGCATGGGCTTGCAAATTAACGAAAGTATTACCAACCAGACCGTATGCAGGTGATCGTGAAGGCTACCAGTGGTGGTGAATGGGTCCTACGAAGGTGTTCTAGGAGCCACCATGCCACTGTCGCTGCGGATGGTGGTGACTACTGCCTGGTTGAGGGCATCACTCGTTCTACCTGATTGTAAACCATCACTTGTTCTACCCGACTATAACTAGAAAAATGTTAGACTAAGGGCCTGTTTGGTTTCCTCCTACTAAAGTTTAGAATGAAACTCTCCATTGAGAAGGGGTGTTTCATCCATATTTCATTTTATTCTACATGACATGGCCGTCTTGGAAACAACATAATGAAACTCTCAACTAAGACTGGCCTATCTATTTTTTTGGAAATAGTGTAGAAGAGTTTCATCCCCTACATACAATCCATGGGTCCAAGAATTGAAATACGTCATTCCAATGATCCTCATAACTTGCTTTGCTTTGGATAAGGGTCATTTGCATCTATCTCCTTAATACATTCAATCAATGATGGTGCTAGATGCAACAACATTCTTCTATTTGCAAAGACCTTACAAGTATGGGGGTAACCCATACCCGACTAAATTAAATAGGAGAATAGAGATGGGGAACAGCCTCATAAAACTTCCTCTAACACCCCCTAGAAGCAGTGGGAGGAAGAGGAGAAACAGAGCAATGAGGATATCTATTCCCATATCTAGATTGCATTCGTGAGCCAGAACTGCTCTGGCTCACGAAACCAATCCAGATGATGCTCGGGCCCTTGCTCCAATGAAAGTTCCAAAAGATCCACCGGCGCTAGGGCCCTTGCTCTAATGAAAGCTCTCCATGGTTTCGATTCTACATGCTCTAACCATGGATGGTGATCAGTAGTGGGACCGTACCATGGAGGCATTCCTCCCTACCTTCGTGAAACATCCTCTAACACCCAGGATGAGTGGACATAGCCATGCCTAGGTGATCGCAAAAGCTGATCTTGAAGGCCTTCTCCCAGCGGTGCCAGAGTCGATGTAGGTCTAGGGTAGCCATGGTGATGGGAGACTAGGAGCAACTAAAGGGTTTCTCTAGTTTATCCGATGGCAAGGGAGGTAGAAGTTTGGGATCGGAGTGTGCATAAGAGGCTCATCTTACCTTTGCTTAAATAGCCCCACCTCAAGACACGAGCAGGGAAGGAACCATCAAGATCCATGACTTGCGTGGTCACCCACGTGGGTCATGAACGATAGCGTGGCGAAGATGACGGGAAGTGGAAAATGAGGCGGTTTACATTCACCTGCACATTTCAAACTATCCCCGCTCATTAGATCTCGAGCGATCTTAGTGGAACTTTCATTTTCATGAAATAGGTCGCGTCTCAGTGGGACTTTCATTTTCATTAAATAGGTCGTGTCTCCCACGTGATCTAAGTGGAGCACGCTTCTCCTAGAATGACGTTGGAAGTTGGATGGAGAAAATTGACTGCACCATGAGGCTAGTTGTGAGTTCCCATGCCACTTCGCAGATGGTATTTTGCCCCCCGCTCGGCCGCCTCCCCCACCTACTCCTCAATCAACGCACTACATCAATCGCTTTGCTCTACCTCTCTAGCCCTCGGGCTCACTATTGTCCACACGCCATAGCTCCATCACACCGCCACGTGAGCCCTTGGTTGGCCTCATCGTGCTCCACAGCGCGTGATGTCGACACCGGCGATCATGGCGGTGAAGCGGCACCACACGTCGCTAACGGCGCTCCCTACTGACCTAGCCATTGTGATCGTCGGCCCCTCATTGTGACCTCAGAGTGGCCCATGGACGACCTCTACAGCCTACAAGTGACCTGCTTGTCCATGCGTAGCATCTGCGGCAACCCCACCGTCGATCAGCGTCTGTCACTGGTTCAGTTCAGATGTGGGATGACGTGGGATGACCCCATCGACTATGAAGCCCTCCTTGCTAGCCTGTTGTCCACATGCCATAGCTCCATCACACCGCCACGTGAGCCCTTGGTTGGCCTCATCGCGCTCCATAGCGCGTGACATCGACACCGACGATCATGGCGATGAAGCGGCACCACACGTCGCTAACGGCGCTCCCTACTGACCTAGCCATTGTGATCGTCGGCCACCTCATTGTGACCTCAGAGTGGCCCATGGATGACCTCTATAGCCCATGAGCGACCTGCTTGTCCATGCACAGCATCTGCAGCAACCCCACCGTCGATCAGCGTCTGTCACTAGTTTAGTTCAGATGCGGGATGACATGGGACGACCCCATCGACTACGAAGCCCTCCTTGCTAGCCTGACCCAACTTGGCAACCCAGAGGCTTGCTTCTTCATCAGGATATGAACCTTATTCATGGAAAACCAAAGCCCCTAGTGATGCCTCGAGGATCTCACCCACATCACCAAAGGCAGGCACAATCTGGCGGCCTATCTAGTCGCCCTATTGCTCTATAGGCACAATGGCGTTGTCGACGACGACGACACTGTGAGACAGTACATGAGATGGGTCAAGGGCAAGGAAGGATCACGGGCGGCGGCGGTAGGTGGTGGCGGTGGACCAACTAGTAGGTGGCTAAGTAACAATGAGTGTGTGCTGTGCCACCGCTCGGCCATCAAGCTGATCTACCAATCAACGTGGGGCATGTTGTCGTTGCCACCGCTGGCACAGTTAAGCAGCGATCTTCCATGCGCAGGCGGTGTCTATGGTAATATCATAGATTAATTGGAACTTAGGGCTCTGTATTGTAGCGAGGACTGTAGGCTTCGCCAAGAAATCCATTTTTTAATGCGAATTTTGATTAAGAGACTAGTGATATAATTCACTCTTTAGTGTATTCTAGCATTTGAAATTTGTCCTCAAATATAGTGTATTCTATAGCTTTTGATTTCCTATTGCTTTTTCTTAATTAATGCATAGAATAAAAATAGGAATGTGAGTTGCATGAAAATAGCAACTATTAAAAACTAAAATGATACACGCGGGACTCACGCGCGGGCTTGGAAATTGACATGAAAGTGTTACCAACTACACCGTCTGCAGGCGGTGGTGAAGGCTACCGGTGGTGGTGAATGGGTGCTACGAAGATGTTACCACCACCTAATAATGATGGTCGTGTCACATGGTGTCATATGTGTCAAAGGCGCACAAATAGAACGTTCTAGGCAACAGTAAACACAGATATGTTCAAAGTTCAAACTCATAGTAAATAGTAGTAGTATGAACAATTTTTATATAGGATGCAGATGTAGATTACAATCCAACTACTCATGGGGAGTGTTAAGAATGATGTTTGGTACATCCATCATGGTCGAGACGACCATGGCCGTGGGCTGAAAGTAGACGACAAGGTCCGTTCGATCGTGAAAGGATGACCGTGGCAGGAACCCTAGCTCCAGCCCACGTAGGCCCCCCACGCCAAAGCTAGGCGGTGGCCAGGGCCCCCGTGTCACCATGGCGATGCCGTAGTACATTGGTCACCTCCACGACCCACGCTGGCAAGGCACAGAGATGCTCCTCTGCTGTGGGTCATTTTGTGCATAGATTCGGCGACCGATTGGCCTCGCCAGTCACATCATGGCATAATGGCGCCCACCCACGAGCAGTCGTGCACCGTAGAATGCGGGCTTAATGCATAAGGCTTCATACCGGTGCGTGGGCAACTATCGCTCCGCCTTCCCTCTGATTGCTTCACCTGCCTAGGTGTCCATCACTGTTATAAATACGCTAGAGTGGTACGGCGGGGGAGGCATTCACTTCAGGTCGCCTGCTCCACCACTTCCTCATTCATGTTCTTGCATGCTTGGAGCCTCTTCTTCGCCCGCTAAGATGGATCACGGCAAGCATCCCCAAGAGGAGTCACCGGAGGCCAGAGGGCCGCCGCCACGTCTCCAACCCTACCTACGCGGATCGGTCAAGCTAGTCAATGATGAACACAATGATTTTTTACCAAGGTTCACTTGCTTGTCGGCAAGCTAGTCCTTGTTGTGGCGATTCACTCACTTGGAGGTTCACGCGCTAATTGGCTTCACATGCCAAACCCCCAATAGGGTACCGCACAACCAACACAAGATGAGGATTACACAAGCCACGAGCAATCCACTAGAGTACCTTTTGGCTCTCCACCGAGAGAAAGGTCAAGAAACCCTCACAATCACCACGATCGGAGCCAGAGACAATCACCACCCTCCGCTCAATGATCCTCGCTGCTCCAAGCCATCTAGGTGGCGGCAACCACCAAGAGTAACAAGCGAAATCCATAGCGAAACACGAACACCAAGTGCCTCTAGATGCAAACACTCAAGCAATGCACTTAGATTCACTCCCAATCTCACAAAGATGATGAATCAATGATGGAGATGAGTGGGAGGGCTTTGGCTAAGCTCACAAGGTTGCTATGTCAATGAAAATGGCCAAAGGTGTGAGCTTCAACCGGCCATGGGGCTTAAATAGAAAGCCCCCATGAAATAGAGCCATTATACCCTTTCACTGGGCACAACGTGGGGTGACCGGACGCTCCGGTCCAATCGACCGGACTTAGGACCCAGCATCCGGTCGCTCGATGTTAGCCACGTGTCACACTGCGTTCAACAACAGTCGTATGATCTCAATGGTCATCTGTTGACCGGACGCTCCGCTACAACTGACCAGACTCTGAGCCTCCAGCGTCCGGTCATTTCCAGTAAGGTTCCAAAAACATATTTTGCCAACCGGACTCATCCGGTCATGCTTGACCGGACCCTACCAGCATCCGGTTAGATGACGTCTCCTCTATGCGCCTCACGTCAGCATATGTCAGCACTGACTGGATGCACCCTGCCAGCGTCCGGTCATTTGACCGACGCCAACGTCTTCGCTGTTACACCTGACCGGACGCGCCGGTCCAACCGAGGCCAGCGTCCGGTCACTTCTAGTGACCTCCATTTTCTGTTTAGGGCGCTGGTGGCACCATCGGACTGTCCACACTCTACGGGCGGATACTCCGCCGGTGGAGTTACTTACCCTTGCACCTAAACTTCACCACCCTTGATCAAATGTGCCAACCACCAAGTGTATCACCTTGTGCACATGTGTTAGCATATTTTCACAAACATTTTCAAGGGTGTTAGACTCCACTAGATCCTAAATGCATATGCAATGAGTTAGAGCATCTAGTGGCACTTTGATAACTGCATTCCGATATGAGTTTCACCCCTCTTAATAGTATGGCTATCAATCCTAAATGTGATCACACTCTCTAAGTGTCTTGATCACCAAAACAAAATAGCTCCTATGGTTTATACCTTTGCCTTGAGCTTTTTGTTTTTCTCTTTCTTCTTTCCAAGTCCAAGCACTTGATCATCATCATGGTATCATCATCATCATGCTATGATCTTCATTTGCTTTATTACTTGGAGTGTGCTACCTATCTCATGATCACTTGATAAACTAGGTTAGCACTTAGGGTTTCATCAATTCACCAAAACCAAACTAGAGCTTTCAAGGGGCCAAACACATTTTGGTGCCAAAGGAAATTATTTCAACTATGAAGAGCACCAAGATGATTTGGATCCTGAAGGGGAAGTGAGAAGTCTAATGGACTTTGGGGAATTTGGAGACTTGGCGAAGTGTGGGTGCATTTCATGTGGTGCATCAAGATGGATAAGGTAATTGCCAAGTAAATTAGTGAATAATTTGGACCCAAATTCCCCTTCCCATGTTAGGTAACTAGATTTAAATTTTTGCAATTTCAATTAGCATCTAATTCCTTTTCATGCCTAGGTTTGCATTTGCATGTTTAATCTTTTGTCATGCATTCACTAGGTAAATCATATGGTAGGGTTGCTCGGTATCACTCTTACCCTTGGAGCAAACCTACATGGTTTAAATTATTTAGGAGCATGGCACATAGCTTTTTCTACAAGTGTGTATCTAATATGTGCCAAAGTCCAAATTATAGATAACCTTCCCGAATGTCATCTTTCAAAGTGATATTTTGATTTTTAAATCAATGTGCATGTCTCCCACAAGTATTCCATGCTTATATGCACACATTTAGGGGGAGGAAAATCTACAAGTTAGATGCTTTAAGACTAACACCTTTTTAAGCTTATCATGTGTGTAGTAGTCTCATTGCAAGGAAAATGGAGTCCCCGGAGATAAGCATCATGCTTCAAATATCCACCACTCATTTCAAGTGGTGTCAATCAAATTGGTTTCTACACGTGGTATTCCTAAACCGATATCACTATGTTGAATTCAAGTTGGCATTTTATATGCTTTCTCCATGCATTATATAGATTAAACTCCCTTGCCCATTAATTTGCTAATTATGCATATGCTTCACCCTCCACCATATGTATGCATATATTTAGGGGGAGCTTAGTCTATGTAATGTGAGAGTCAAGTTTTATGATCTATTCAACTCCACTTACAAAGGATCACAAAATTTGACCCTCCCTTGTGCTATTAATGCCTTCCTTTTCGGTGTTTGATTCCAAAGGAGAAGAGTTTGTAGGACCAAAAGCAAGCCAAATTCAATGATCAAAGGGGAGATCCCTATTTGAAATTGGTCCGAGAAAGGGAGTATAGTAGATTATGGAGTTAGAGGGAGGCTTAAGTCCATAATGCTACTTGGGGTCATTTACAAAGGCAAGATAAGCATTTCTTGAATTTACATGTGGTATCTTTTAGCATCATACAACCTTGCCCTTTTGCATTGCATCCTAGCAAGTAGATAGTTTTTAAATTCTGAAATTTTTATTATTATTTGCTTGCTTTGGTCATACTATCATCAATCACCAAAAAGAGGAAGATTGTAAGGAAAATAGACCCTTGGCCCATTTACTTCGGATTTTGGTATTTGATGATCAACAAAACCAAATTGGACTAATGTGTTTGCGAGTGTTTGTTTTGTAATCCAATAGGGTGCAAACGTGACTTGGATAAAGGCGATAAGGTGATTCGATGATCAACACCTCAAGCAAGACCTAAGAAGCACAATGGAAGACATACAAGATCAGGCAAACTCTAAGGCACGAAGTTGCAACCAAGCCAGACGTAAGACCATGAAGGAACGAGCTCAGCAGAGGCGACTGAACGTGCCCTTTGTAAGGACTGGACGCATCTGATGGGTAGTTCTAGGTAGTAGCGAGCATTAGTAGGCAACTAGACGCTGAGCGAAGCTGTGACTGGATACATAGGTGACACTGTTCACTAGCATGGTAGTTTCTCAACAATGACCGGACACGACGGTGGGACGACCGGACGCACCCGAGAGCAGCGTCTGATCGTATCTAGAGAGGTTCTAGAGCGGCGCAGACACGACTGGACGCGTTCAATTAGTGATGACCGGACTCGGTGGTGAGTCCGATCAGCACATGCGCTCCAACAGTCGGTAATGGTCGCTTTGACCATTGTGAGAGATCGGACGCGTCCGGTCAGGACAACGACAGCGTCCGGTCACTAGCAGAAACATTGGTTTTGATTCCAACCGACCAAGACATGTGTGGAGAGTTGAGGAGACATACCAAGGGTGTTGATACACCATTTTAGTTATCTCCACTTGCATAGTGCTTAGCGAAATATTAGTTGATTAGCGTAGGCGCTTTGTAAAGTGCTTAGATTGATTAGACCACCACTTATGCGCTTGCTCTAGGTTTAGGCCTAGCGTTTAGTGAGGTTTGCACACCTCTTAACCCAAGGTGCTTGTGTGCGCCATGATGTACATCGGAGGGGCTTATAGTCTTGTGAGATCACACCAACCATGTTTATGGTGTGACTACCATTGTGTACCAAAAGGAACAAGGCCCATGTCGGTTCGGTCGAAAGCTTGATAGTGAAGACGACCGGAAGCGATCCGAGAGAGGCTTGTCAGAAGGCACACCAGAGACCCACTTACGCGTGGGAAAAGCCTAGGGCTATCCACGGAGTTACCCGACCAGGAGCTTGGCCCTTGTGAGGTACTCCAACGAGAACTAGGGGGAAGCTTGAGCGCTTCTTGATACCTCGGTAAAAATACCAGAGTCATCAACGGGAGTTTGCATCTCTACCTCATCTTTACCTTCCGCATTTACATTGCTACCTTGGTTGTGTGATTTACTTTTCTAGCTTAGTTGATACACTAGTTGATAGAATTAGAACCTAGGTTGCATAACTCTTTTATGGTAGAGATAGCAACACACTTAACAAAATCATAGTTGCACATTTAGATAGATTACTTTCTTGCATAGGTTTTACTAAGGTGGAAATTAGAGGCCATAGTGAGAAGTAGAATTTTAAGTTGCATAATTCACTCCCTCTTTTAGACGTCACAGTCTCTTACAAGTGGTATCAGAGCAGGTATTCTCAATTTGGACTTTTGGCTTTATCACCATTGAGTCGACGCTATTTAGAGTGGTTGGGATGGATATCTCTAGGTCTCCGCACTTTGATAGCACTAACTTCCCCTACTATAAAGTTATAATGGCTTGTCACCTTGAGGTGGTTGATTTAGGTGTTTAGAGAGTCACTTGTAACGGGATGAAACCCATTAAGAATCCCGATAAACTTGTGTTTTGTAGGGGGAATGCCTTGAAGTTTTGTCATGGTGGGAATGGCCACGTGTGCTGTATGGAATGTATTGTGCCAAGGATATTCACGAAGGCTAAAGACACCTTAGAAGCGAGTGTAGGCTACAGTCATGGGGACATTTGCTAAGTAATGTATGGCACTCTATGGAATGTATGTCATTCCTGCTAAGGAGATCTGCGTGCACGGCTCCTACGCTAGCACCAAGCACATCAATACCGATGATAGCAACAATTTATGACTTGCAATCTAAAGATGGCTTTGTCGATGTTGAGGGTCGAGAGAGAGAGGAATCGAGGTCAGTCATCGATAGCGGCGCAAACTCTTATTTAAGTCATAACCCACCACTCTCAATGTGATCTATTTTACTTTCCCACGATCCAAACAAAGGACATAATTTCCACCCTCTTATATTTCCATCCCAACCTCCATATGTCATAGTCCAAATGCCAACTCTCCTTTGTGGCCGTTTTAAAGTCGCACCGCACACACATGGCTCTTCCCCACGCGCACGCGTCTCCCTACCCCTCTCTCTCCCCATGTGCACACGAGTTCTGGCAGCGGCAGCGTCCGCGAGGTGTGTCCTCCTCCTCCTCCTCCTCCTCCTCCTCCTGTGTTCAAGCATATGTGAGTTAGGGTTCGGACAGGCTTCTCCTTTCTTTCCCTCTCATCTTTCTCAATTCCGGTGGGGTTAGAAGAGGAGTTTGGGGAGGAAGGCCGGCTAGATGGTGGGGACAACAAGAGGATGGTTTAGGGGCCCTGGCGGTGGTGGGAGACGGTCGAGTCAGGTCAGGGCAAGGGACCTCTATAGCCATGGCGTTGGCGGGAGGGGAGTAGAAGGTGTCCATCACAAGCGTGCGTGCAATGCCGTGGTGGACAGCGGTGGAGGCGAAGGGCGCCGGAGAAGGAGAAAACATCAAGGAAAAAGATGAGCCGCCGAGGCGCGGGCCAAATCGGCCGACCGTAGGGCTGTCCTAAGCCCTCGTCCTATTATATCCCATCTATTCTCCTTTTCGTGTCCCAGTACTGATGCAAACGTGCCGCAAGGGAGGCGCGACTATTTCTAGTATCTCTGATTCGACAGTATGGCAATATAGTAGAATTGATAAAAGCTTAGGGCCCGTTTGGTAGGGCTCCGGCTCCTCCAAAAATAGCTCTGGCTCTGGATCTTATGCTGGAGCAGATTCTCTGATGGAGCTGGAGCTGTTTTGGGAAATCGTTTGGCTGAACAGCTCCTCATGTCTGTTATGAATTACTAAGATAGGGACAATGTCCAAAATACCCCTGGCTGGACAGCTTCTCGTGTTTGTTATATGCTTGCAGATTCAGAGTGAAATCTCCGTAATACTCTTATTCCTTTTCTTTTCTTTTCTTTCCTCTTTTCTTTTTTTTTTTCTTTCCCTATACCTTATCCGGTAGCTCACGTTGCAACCGCACGGCCGCACGCGTCCGCTCGCGTCTTCAACCTCTGGAGGCCGCGCTCCCATCCCGCTGCCGCCTGCGCCTGGGAGCGCTCCTGGCCACGGTTCACCGGCGGCGCCGCGTCCTCCCTCACGCTAGCTCCCTCCTCCGCGCGCCCTCCGTACCACACCTCCCCGCGCTCCTCCGTCCACAACGCTGTGCCTCCGCCCGGCAGCCTCCACGAACCCGCGCCGCCCGCCCTCGACGGCCTCGCGCACAGAGCTCCGGCAACCTCGCGCCCGCGCGGCGGCGGTGGCTCGCGCGCCCGCCTGACTCGGTCGGGGGCAAAAACGCCCATCGCCCTGCGCAGCCATGACAACCGGGCGGAGCTAGAAGAAGCTTGTTTTTCCGGCTCCAGTTTTCTCTCTCCTCTCAGCGGGTTTTCCGTGGCTCTTGACGCGGAGCCGATCCATTTTCTCCCGTTTGGTTGGTGGAGCTGCGGAACTGCTCCTGGAGCTGGTCCAGGAGCCGTACCAAACGGCCCTGACACGGATCAAGCAGTAGTCACCAAACCACATTTGATGGCCACGAGGCCCCTGAGCAGCCTCTCCGTGCGTCCCAGATCTCCGGGCACCGCCGTGTGGTTCCTTCCGGCCGCCGCCCTCCTCCTCCTCGTCCTCCTCCGCTGGTCGCCCATGGGCTCCTACCCTCCTGTCTCCCCTCGTAACGAACCACCACCTCTTAACCCATCCATTCGCTTGCAGTTTCTTGATTTCTACCAATAATTTGTTCGAGTCGTAAGATCTCGCCCCCTTTTTCTGGTTTTTGCGTCAGGCGGCTCCGGCTCGGTCCCGGCCCGGCGCGCCGAGCTTTACTCGAAGATGGCGCGCGACCTCGACGAGCGCGGTGCGGCGTTCCTCAAGGGCGGCGAGACGTCGCAGTCGCTCACGCTCTCGGACCTCTTCGACACCGCAGATGACGGCGCCGTCGTGCCCAGGCTCAAGGTGCGGGCTTTCTTCACCAACCCCGTGCTCGTGCTCGGCTGCTCACGTTGGTTGACGGTTGACATGTGCTTCGCTGGGATGGTGTCGCTGAACTGAAATGTGCTTGGCAGGCCGCTGACCCGCCAGTGCGCGCGAATGTGCTCTATATGGACCCCAAGTTCACTGCTGTGATCTCGTGAGTGATGTGCTTTGCCCAAATCATAGGCAACTTGCAATTCTATTAATTGTCCCTGAAATATGACGCTCTCTCTCCCTGCAAGAGAGAACTAGTTAGCCTATAGTTGGTCAGTTCTGCAAGAGAGAACTAATTCAGTATGTTTGGGTTTGCAGGAAAGCTGTCAAGGACGTGTTTCTTCCTTATTTTGACCAAGGTACGGCTTCTGTTATGCTATGGCATCCCATACATGTAGAACTGTAGAATTTCATCTACTGAATTCAGTTGGCCTGACATTTGAATGCTGCTAAATAGAGTTATCACTTATCAGTTCAGTTGCCTGCTGATTGCTTGGTTAGCGTCACAGAAACCGACAACTTTGTTGAAGCATTTGATCTTGAACACTTTGCTTGGTTGATTTGTTTTGCAGCTATCTGGTTCCAAAATACGAGCATGTACCACTTCAGCTTGTTTCACGCATCCCATCACTTGGAGCCCATTGTAGCAACTGAGGATGAGGTGAGCACACCCTCTGATTAACTTCTTTGAGCATGGCAGTTGGAGTTTTTATTGACATATCTATATGTGATGTCCTTGAGATTGAAGCCGAAGTGAAGGCAGTAAAAAGAGTCGCCGATAATTTTTGCCCGCTTAAAATTGTATTGGACAGAGTGGTTTTGACCTCAACCGGTGTGCTTCTTGGCCTGTGGCAGGTTTGGATCTCAAGAGACCCTGTTCTGTCTGATTTTTTCTGATTGATATTAAACTCACGTAACCTTAGTATGCAATCCTCTATCCTGAATTCCTGAGAAGTATTCGAACTGAAATATAGGTAATTATATTGAGAAAAATTCTTATTTGGCCCTGGTTGAAACTTGTCTTTCTTTCTTGGCCCCGAAACAAATTTTCTTACCTATTTGGCCTCTCTTGAAGTTTTGATTCCCAATATGGCCTTACTGTGAGGATCTCTGTCAACTTTACGTCTTTACCATGACTGAGTTAGAAGTTTTTACTGAAGAGACGAAAATACCCCTAGGCTAACTAAGACCATCCTCTCAGTTAAAAAAAAAGACCGAATCCTCTGTTTCCCTTCTCTGTCGGTCTCGTCTCCCTCCCACAGCCTCCCTCACATGGACCAAGATCCTATGCAGTTGTAACTTCTACTGCAACTTAAGCAGTAGTACATCTGAGCCATTCAAGCAATGCCTTGGATGAGAGCTATCCTTTCTGTGGCACGTCGCCTTCCACGGCAGCTCACGCTCGTGAGCCCAGCTGCCTGCGCTGCCACCGTAGCCTGCCGTGTAGTCGCTCTGTGCCGCGAGCCTGGCCGCTGGCATGGCCCTCCGCGGCAGCTCACGCCCGCGAAGCCTGGCTGCCCACGCCGCCGCCGCAGCCTGCCGTGCAGTCTCACGGTCTTGCCACACTGCGAGCCCATTCGCGTGTGGCAACACTGCCGTGGAGCTTGCAAGCCTGGCCGCCTCGCCGCCGCACCTAGCACTCACCGTCCTCCATGCTAGCCTGCTGTACTGCACGAACGGAAGAACACCGAAGAGGAGACGACATGATGGAGAACAGGTCCATGGGCACAAAGCACATATGACTGAAGACGTATCTAAATTGTGCGAGGAACTAACTAGCAAAGAGGATTGGCACAGGCACACAAGATTGAGAACAACAATTTGTTCGAAGGGTGCTCAAAATTACGTTGGTATGCTACCTGGGTTCCCTTTGGTTTCTCATAATGTCTCAGGATAAATTGGTCATTTCATGTACCACTTAACACCGCTAGAGGCAGCAGATGACGGTAAGGCCAGATTGGAAATCAAAACTTCAGGTGAGGCCAAATAGATAAGAAAATTTGTTTCAGGGCTAAGGAAGAAAAGCAAGTTTCAACCAGGGCCAAATAAGAAATTTTCTCATATTGAGATTTTCTCAATTATATTTGGTGTTTTTAGGTTCAATCTGGTACTGATCCTGCAGAAATCCGCTCAAGATTGAGAGAAGCTCTTCCTCGAGCACCTCAAAAGCAACTGGTATGAGCAGTTCAAGATTTGATAGAACTGTTAAGTGATTTTTATTCCATTGCCAAGAGATAGCATTATCTTGATAAAGAAACATCAACAAAAGAACAACATTTGCCTAACAAATTGATTTTGGTTCTGGATAAATTTAATGTTCAAATATAGTGGTGCAGTATGTAGTTATTGGTACGGATGGCTATTTACATAATATCTTGAAATTTCAATTAATCTGTCACCTAACACCTGATTTTTGGATTTGACAGTACGATCCTGTTCTGCTTCACACCTCCTTTGCACGAATTCTAGGACATCCCAAGCTCCCAGAAGAGGTATCCCACTTATAATTTGAGTTTTACGTTGCAATTTGCACAGTTCTATCTTTCCATCAATGTAAGGTGTGTTTTAATTTTTGACAGTTGAACTTGCAAGCTTTGACCAAGAATTTGTTAAATTATATTATATATGTTAGTGTACAAAAATTGCATCGAGAAATTTGTGTTCAAACTTCAAAATATTGTTAGGATGGTGTTGATTTTGCCACAATTGACAATATATTGTTATTTAAGAGACAATAGAGGTACAAATGTACTTTTAAAGACTCCCACCTTCCAAAATATGCTTTACACTTGCCAATATGGAGTATTTGATTCCATTTTGGTCCTTAAAAGATGTTGATAAACGCACAGACTGGGATGCAGGGTCTGCTCGGAATGCACTCATATCCTCTGCACAACTGCAGAGACATTATGAGTTACTGATATGTGGGTCTGCTCTCCCTTCTGGCCCACATGCCTGTGACTCTTAATGCCTCTGCAGTACGCCTTCACTGCAGGGGATATGAGTCTGTTTGGAACTGCTGTGGCTTATAGAGGATGTTGCCTCTTTATTTCGCTACTTAAGGATGTGTAACCAAACAAAAACTTTAAATACTTCACCTTTTTAGCGCATCTTTTCGTCATCTAATTTTATCTACATGATAGTGCATGGGTACAGTAATCCTAGAGCAGATAATGCAGTCATAGTTTTTGAATGTTTGCTTTGGTTACATCATTTAATTCTTTATTATTTAATCTCATGTGACACTACATTTTCTGTATGCTCTTTTAGCAAAGTGCATCATCTTTTGATCATGTCAAGTTCTTCCATGATCTGGTTCTTCAAGTTAATGAGAAAATCCGTGGCTTCAAGGTAGGCTTCTTTTTACTCATACCCATGTGTTGGTTGACTGCAAACATAGCATGCATGGTTACCTATTTATCATCACTGTTTTCAGGCGACGATATTGGAGCTATGGTACGTCGAAGAGTATGATGTTCTTGCGCTGGCACTTAATGGAAAGATGAAAGTGCGGAGGCTCCACCTTGGCTGCAATCGTCAGGGCAATTAAAGTTATAGAGAGGTCAAGAAAACGGGAAAGGATTAGGAGATGCACACCGTGGCCGGCCAAGCAGAATTTTGCTTGCATGTCTCGCCTAAAGGGCCCCACCTCAAGCTTGGTTCTGCCGAGCTGAAAGAGATGCTCTACAGTCTGAAACTGGACGTACAAGTAACTGACAAGCTATATTGACGAATGATTATGTAGGAACTGTAGGCATATTTTAGTGGTATATGTAATGTAATACTTTTTTTGGATGCATGTAATGTAATTTTTTAGCACAAAAACTGCAAAGTCAAAATGCACACTATGTAATGAAATGCAACTTATTCCCACCGTCCCTAAATATCTGTTTTTTCACTTCCTGAGAAACAACTTTAACTAAATACATATAAAAGAATATTAATATTTATTTATATAATTGATATCATTAGTTAGATATTTAAATATAGTTTTTTAATAAATTTATTTATAGATACAAATGTTGTATGTTTTTTCTATAAATTGAGATTAAACTTTTGGCACGGGACGTATACAGTTAATTGGGGACAAAGGGAGTATGTTAACATGGATGAATGAAGAACTGAATTTCTTGTATGTGCTGCAGCATAATTGTGCCACAGCTTTAAGCTCAAAAACCAATACGCCTATTCACATAAGGTGTGGTGTCTTTTCACATTGGCTCGTCTTTAAACGTTGTGTGCGGTTTGAAGACAAGGCCACAAGGTGCATGTTTGGTTCTTTTAATAATCGGCATGTTCGCTGGTTGGTTTTTGGGCTAATAAGCTCAGCTACTGGTGCTGATTTGTTGTAAGAGAAAAACACTGTTGGTTGACTGATAAGCCCTGGCTGAAACCAACAAGCGAACAGGCTGAATTTTGCCTTGCTTTGCTTGTTTGGGCAAGGTTTGCCTTGTCAGATTAGGGAAGCCATTTCCACTCTCTTGCTTTTGCAAGGAAAAAACTAGCCAGCATAAGCTCCAAGGTACTCTACCCAGATATTTAAACTAACATCACCCTTCCATAACCTTGCTTGGTGAGTTTACACAGTGTCTGACAAAGCAACCAAACTTGCCCGAAAGATAAGATGAGATCATTCCATATCTGTATTTCGTTAAGGGGACAGAGACTCCGTCCCTCTCCATCCCTGGTGTCCCCAACTATACACTAGGGCTCGACTCCATCCCTCTGTCCCTGATGTTCCCGAACTAAACATCCAGACTTGTATGGCTTCACCCATCCTAGCTTAAAATTTTATAATGTTCTGCACAGGCGTTCATCTTGAAAAAACAAAATTATATGACAGAACTACCTTGGTTCAAATCTATTAACGTTATTTTTAAATGGCCAATCTCACTATTGGGTGTCAAATCAAAAGTTTTAAGACTGCACCCAATCTAAATGTCATTCTCTTATGATTGGAGGCACACCACTCTTAGTGACTGGAGTAATTGCAATCAGCCCATGTTCCCTGAAACTCAGAACAATGGAGCTATCATGTTATTTGGTATTTGCAGACTTGCAGTACAACATTTCAAAGTCTGAATGTTTAGCCTTGAACAGTAGTGTAAGTCCATGGAAAGGACAGTAAAAACCACCGCCCAACCAGGGACGACAATGTGACTTGTAGTAACATCAAAGGTTAGTAAGACCTTTCTGTGAGGCCAAAATACATCACATTGTCCTTTCGAGCCGAGTAAATACTGGCTTGACAAGGCAAGGAGAGAACTCACAAAAGGGGAAAAAAGGGTACAAGGAATACCAAAAGGAGAGAAAAACATGACAACAAAAGAAATGAAACAGAAACTAATTTACAAGCTATTCTAGTATCTACTGTCCAGCGAGCTTCATAACCTCCGATGGACCATCCAGCTTCGCCACCTCTGACAGGCCTTCTAGTTTTCTCAAACCAACTTCACAGTAGTTACTAATGTCAAAATTGGTAACAGCATGAACACCACGAAGCTCAATTGCTGCTAGGTCATAAGCTTCTGCCGCCTCTTCTTCAGTTTCTGCAAACCAGTCAGTTTCAAATAAGGATAATTGCGGCAGTAGCTTTCTAGCTGATAGAAAACCTTTGGGAGCTCCACAAGGTATAAGTAGTAAATTACAAAACTTCACTCACCAAAGGTCCCAAGGTAAATGTCTTTGGTGTCTCTACTCTCACCAATCCTACCAATTCTTGCTTGCCACTTACCATCCTTCCGTCTGTTGGTAAAACATTGATTAGAGAAAGTTGCAAACTTGCAGCAGACAACTAAAACTTCCCTAGTCAAGCAAAACAAAAAAATTGCTCCGTTCAAAGGAAACCAAATGATTATCAGTTCATTGAGCAAAGCAGGAATAGCACCTGGTTACACCCCGGTATGATGAGGTACCTCTCGAGAAACAACTGCTTTGCCTATAATAATAAACCATAACAATCAAAAAATAGTCAGCACATAACTACTACAATATATTTTTTTTTACTGTATCACTGACCTCCTTATGTAGGCCACAAATTCATCTTGAGACATGGTCTTCATAACCTCAATTTCTTTCTCATAATCAGAAATCTGGTAACACGTAATAGTTATTAATGCAATTTACTTTTCAGTTCTTGAACAAGGAATGCCAGTTCCTAGCATATCAGTAAGTGCCAAACAACATGTGATTCTTACATTGAAGTTCAGTTTGGTGTTTGGTCCTGTGCCCCAATATTTAAGGGCAGCCAAATCATGTGCCTTTGCAGCCTGCTCTTCAGTAACATAGCTGCCTGTAATGGCAGAAAAGCAGTTAAAACTTGAGCAGTTTTTGTGTTCCAAATGAGCCCCCTTCGATGAATAGCAACACTCACCTAAGTATACTGAAGACCACGATAGCAGCCAAGAATGGAAGCCCAGGTTCAATGAACAACAATAAATGAAGGATCAGCTAAAGAGAGGAAATTTTGAGGACTACTGGACAAGTAAGCTTTCAGGTGCAAATATTTACATGGGCAACAGCTAAAATCATGAACCATAATGGGCCTGTTCATCTGGGATTAAAGCCGCAGCGGCTGTGGCTTTTCTAGGTCTATCCACAGTATTTTATAGAAGGCAAGCTGCAGCTGCAGCGGCTGCAGCAAACACCCCCAAATGCAATTTTTAAGCATAACACTCGTCTTGATAATCAATTCACTAATACAAGATTGATGGGTACATGATGCATCCATAGGTACTAACTTTTTTTTTTTGCGACGCATAGGTACTAACTTTGTTAACCCGATATCAGTACTATCCTAGTCCCATGATCTATCCCCATTTATTCAACTACAAGTATTATAGGGAATACTAGGTGACTTACTGACCATTGGTTTGTGTATTGAAGTCATGAAGTGTCAATTAAGACACCCTGAAAACAGGCCAGGAATAGGATTGTAGTTATATTTCACTGAATATCTACTCTAAAAAAAAGGGCGTACCCAGTGCAGAGAGCTCCCGCTCCGCTCTGTGCGGGGTCTGGGGAAGGGTGTCAGTGGCAAGCCTTACCCTCGCCTGTGCAATGCGAGGAGACCGCGACTCAAACCCGGGACCTTCCAGTCACAGACGGTAAGACTCTACCGCTTGCACCAAGCCCGCCCTTCACACTGAATATCTACTCTGCTGCAAAAAAAAAGAAACATAATTCTGGACAGCTGAGAACTCCGCCTATGTTGTCTCAACATAGCAGGTCCCAAGCCTTGGTAAAGGAGGAGGGTTGTGATAGGCGTGGTGAGCCAACGTTAAATCTAGCCATTCTAATGGAGATGAAACCCGATAGCCTACCCCAACTTGTTTGGGACTTAAAGGCTTTGTTGTTGTTGTAATTCTGGACAGCTAATCTTGCAGTTTGGTATTAAGTGTACTTGTGTCGCCGATTACCAAAGGCTATGGAAAAAAAATTATGTGACACCGTCGCACAGCACCCAGTGTGCGGACACCCTGTGATCCCACAATGTTATGTGGGGCCAAGGCTACGTCAGGCGCCGGCGCAACCGCGACGTACGCCGCGCCGAGGAACGCGCGAACCGCGCGGGCCAGGCCGTTCCAGCGAGCAGTGGCTAGATGGAAAATTAGGACTGTTAGTTTGTTAAGTCCCTAGAATCAAGGAGTGATTAGTTTCCCTTTCGGTTGGCCGCATGGCTATATGTATCAAGTGACAAGAAGTTTAGGAATTAAGCAATGAATTATCCCTAAACTCTCCTCTCTCTCTCGTTCAACTAAGCCTGCGGCGGAGGGGTAAACCTCGCCGGAGAAGACGGATCGCGACTACGAGTTACGTAGTCGGGGTTGTGCTATCCTAGGGTTTGAGGTCCTTGACAACCTGGTATCACGGTCACATCGATCCTCTTCACCATCCGCTGCCGCACCACCAGCCCCGCCGCCAGCCGCCGCCCCTCCAGCACCACCACCATCCGCCGCTGCCGCATCCCCAACCCCATCGTCCGTCGCCTCCTGCTCCGATGATGACATGGGTGACGACCTCAAGGCATCCATCGCAGCGCTCACCAAGAACATGGCCTTGATGCAACAATCAATCGAGGCCAACGCCAAGGCGATCCATGATCTCTCCATCGCGAGCTCTTCGGCATCCGGTGGGCGACCGGGCACCGGCGAGCACCACCAAGATCGGCCGCCGAAACACTGGCGTCCCGAATTCCCGCACTACGACGGCAAGGGTGACCCGCTGATCTTCATCAACAAATGCGAGTCCTTCTTCTTGCAGCAGCGGATCATGCCAGAGGAGCGCGTTTGGATGGTGTCGTACAACCTCCAAGATGGGGCGCAACTGTGGTACATGCAGGTCCAGGAGGACGAAGGCACGTCGACGTGGCCGCGCTTCAAGGACCTCCTCAACCTTCGCTACGGGCCCCCGCTCAGATCGGCGCCCCTCTTCGAGCTATCGTCCTGCCGCCGCACGAGAACGGTGGAAGACTACCAGGACCGCTTTCAAGCGCTGCTCCCCCGCGCCGGTCGTCTCGATGAGGCCCAACGGGTGCAGCTCTTCACGGGGGGTCTCTTGCCGCCGCTCAGTCTCCAGGTCCAGACACAGAACCCGCAAACCCTAGCGGCCGCCATGAGCCTCGCCCGCCAATTCGAGCTCATGGAGCAGTACACTGCCGCCCTGGCCAAGGCTCCTGCACGGGGCGTTCTGCCCACGCCGGGAACGCGCCCGGTCCTGCCCCAGCCTCAGGCGCCCAAGGCGGCTACACCCACTACTACGGTCGAAGGGCGGCCCGTGCGACGGCTCACCCAGGCCGAGCAGGAGGAACGACGCCGCCTTGGGCTGTGCTTCAACTACGATGAGAAGTACAGCCGCGGCCACAACAAGGTGTGCAAACGCCTCTTCCTCCTGGACTGCGCCGCGGACGACGACGACGCTTCCGCGGCTGAGGACTCGGCGGACACAGAGTCCCCGGTGTTCTCCCTCCATGCCGTCGCGGGCGTCCCCATCGCTGACACGATCCAGGTCACGGTGTCAGTTGGGGGCGCGTCCTTCCTCGCCCTGCTCGACAGCGGGTCGACTCACAACTTCATCGGCGAGGACGCGGCGCGCCGCACAGGGCTGCCGGTCCAGGCCCGCCCGCGTATGACCGCGACGGTCGCCAACGGCGAACGCATGGCCTGCCCTGGCGTCATCCAGAACGCCCCGTTCTCCATCGCCGACACGATGTTCCACACCGATCTGTTTGTGATGCCTCTCGCAGGGTATGACGTGGTGCTCGGTACACGGTGGCTGGGGACGTTGGGACCCATCGTCTGGGACTTCGCCACAAGATCCATGTCGTTCCAGCATCAAGGGCGCTCCATCTGCTGGTCGGGCGTGCCCTCGTCCTCCGCCGCGTGCCTGCGCACCATCGCCGCGGCCAGTGGGACGCTCCTGGACGAGCTCCTGACCGCCTACGGGGACATCTTCACCGAGCCGAAGGGCCTTCCACCCCAGCGCACCCGCGACCACGCGATCATCCACAAGTCAGGCTCCGCTCCCGTCGCAGTTCGCCCGTACCGGTACCCGGCGGCCCACAAGGATGAACTGGAATGCCAGTGCGCCGCGATGATCGAGCAGGGCGTCGTCCGACGCAGCGACTCGCCCTTCTCCTCACCGGTCCTCCTCGTCAAGAAGGCCACGGCTCGTGGCGGTTCTGCGTCGACTACCGCGCCCTCAACACCCTCACTGTCAAGGATGCCTTCCCGATCCCCGTCGTCGACGAACTCCTCGACGAGCTCCACGGCGCGCGCTTCTTCACCAAGCTGGACTTGCGTTCGGGGTACCACCAAGTGCGGATGCGCCCGGAGGACATCCACAAGACGACGTTCCGCACCCACGATGGCCTCTACGAGTTCCTGGTGATGCCGTTCGGGCTTTGCAACGCCCCGGCAATGTTCCAGGCACTAATGAACGACATCCTCCGTGCCTACCTCCGGCGGTTTGTACTCGTCTTCTTTGATGACATTTTGATCTACAGCACCACATGGGCAGATCACCTCCGGCACCTCCGCATCGTCCTCTCACTACTGCGCCAGCACCGCCTGTTCGTGAAGCGGTCCAAGTGCTCCTTTGGTGTGGACTCCGTCGCCTACCTCGGCCACACCATCTCCGCGGCCGGCGTCGCCATGGTCCAGGCCATCCACGACTGGCCCCGCCCCCGATTGGCTCGGGCGGTGCGCAACTTCCTCGGCTTGGCAGGCTACTACAGGAAGTTCGTCCACAACTACGGTGCCATTGCGGCGCCCCTCACGGCGCTCCTCAAGAAGGAAGGGTTCGCATGGAACCCTGGCGCGGAGACAGCGTTCGGCACCCTCAAAGGGGCCGTGACCTCGGCGCCGGTACTGGCCTTGCCAGACTTCACCAGGTCCTTCGTCGTCGAGTGTGACGCGTCCACACACGGCTTTGGCGCCGTCCTGCTCCAGGAGGGCCACCCGGTCGCATTCTTCAGCCGCCCCGTCGCGCCCAGGCACCACTCCCTCGCGGCGTATGAGCGGGAGCTCATCGGTCTCGTGCTCGCGGTGCGGCACTGGAGGCCATATCTGTGGGGCTGCCGCTTCCTCGTTAAGACGGACCACCACAGCCTCAAGTTCCTGCTAGACCAGCGCCTCACCACCATACCGCAGCACCACTGGGTCGGCAAGCTGCTCGGCTTTGACTTCACCGTCGAGTACAAGTCCGAGGCAACCAACACTGTGGCGGACGCCCTCTCCCGTCGCGATGCTGAGGAGGACAGCATGGGCGGCCTCCGCGTAGTCTCAGCCCCGCGCTTCGACTTCATCGCCCGTCTTCGCCACGCTCAGGCCGTCGACCCCGCCTTGGTCGCCATCCACGACGACGTACGGGCAGGCACGCGCGCCGCGCCTTGGACGATGGTCGATGACATGGTGCTGTACAATGGGCGCCTGTACATACCGCCCGCGTCGTCCCTGCTCCTGGAGATCGTCGCGGCGGTCCATGACGATGGCCACGAGGGCGTTCAGCGCACCCTGCACCGACTTCGTCGTGACTTTCACTTCCCCAACATGCGTCGTGTTGTGCAGGATTTCGTGCGGGACTGCGTCACGTGCCAACGCTACAAGTCTGAGCACCTCAACCCGGCGGGACTTCTCATGCCCTTGCCCGTTCCCACCGTCGTATGGGCGGACATCGGTCTCGACTTCATCGAAGCTCTTCCCCGGGTCAACGGCAAGTCGGTCATCCTCTCCGTCGTCGACCGCTTCAGCAAGTACTGCCACTTCATCGCCCTCGCCCACCCGTACACCGCCGAGTCCGTGGCCCAAGCATTCTTTGCCGACATCGTCCGCCTCCACGGTGTGCCGCGGTCCATGGTCTCCGACCGTGACCCGGTGTTTACCTCCACGTTTTGGCGCGAGCTCATGCGCCTGATGGGGACCAAGCTGCACATGTCCTCCGCCTTCCACCCACAGTCGGATGGCCAGACCGAGGTGGCGAACAGGGTCATCGTCATGTACTTGCGCTGCTTCACCGGCGATCGCCCCCGCCAATGGCTCCGATGGCTACCGTGGGCCGAGTACGTCTACAACACGGCCTACCAGTCGTCCCTTCGGGAGACACTGTTCCGCGTGGTGTACGGCCGCGACCCGCCCACCATCCGCTCGTACGAGCCCGGCGAGACTCGGGTCGCCGCTGTCGCCCGGGACATGGAGGAGCGCGACGACTTCCTCGCCGACGTACGCCATCGCTTGGAGCAAGCCTAGGCGGTCCAGAAGCTGCACTACGACAAGCATCATCGGCAGGTGTCTTACTCCGTCGGGGACTGGGCCCTCCTTCGCCTCCGCCAGCGTGCCGCGTCGTCCCTGCCTCAAGCGCCGACGGGCAAGCTGAAGGCCCGCTTCCTCGGCCCGTACCGCGTCATCAAGCTCATCAACGATGTCGCGGTGCGCCTGGAGCTACCCCCGCAGGCTCGCATCCACGACGTGTTCCACGTGGGCACCCTCAAGAAGTTCATCGGAACACCGCCGACGACTCCCCCGCCCCTACCTGACATCAAGCATGGCTCGGTCGTCCCTGCACCAGACCGCGTGACTCAGGCTCGTTTGGCCCGTGGAGTCCGTCAGGTCTTGGTCTACTGGCGCGGCGAGCCGGCATCATCAGCCACCTGGGAGGACCTCGACGAGTTTCGTGCCACATATCCAGAATTTCAGCTCGAGGACGAGCTGGATCTCGAGGGGGGGAGAGATGTTATGTGGGGCCAAGGCTACGTCAGGCGCCGGCGCAACCGCGACATATGCCGCGCCGAGGAACGCGCGAACCACGCGGGCCAGGCCGTTCCAGCGAGCAGTGGCTAGATGGAAAATTAGGACTGTTAGTTTGTTAAGTCCCTAGAATCAAGGAGTGATTAGTTTCCCTTTCGGTTGGCCGCATGGCTATATGTATCTAGTGACAAGAAGTTTAGGAATTAAGCAATGAATTATCCCTAAACTCTCCTCTCTCTCTCGTTCAACTAAGCCTGCGGCGGAGGGGTAAACCTCGCCGGAGAAGACGGATCGCGACTACGAGTTACGTAGTCGGGGTCGTGCTATCCTAGGGTTTGAGGTCCTTGACACACAACACGTGTACTACTCGCTCCATTCGGTCGTTTGGATTCACACGGGCTTCGCAGGAATCACGTGCTGTGCTACTCGCTCCATTCGGGGTTGCCTTACTTGTTGGGACCTGGATACGTGTCAAACAATCACAGGGTGTCACACGCAGGGTGTTGTGCGGCGGTGTCGCATATAACCGTCGCATATAATTTCTTTCCAAAGACAATCGTGTGCACATGGCATTGGCATTCCTAACAAAACTGCAGCAATGTTGTAGCTGAAATATTCAGACGATTTTACAGTGAGCTAGAGCTCGGTAGAGTGCATACCGTGCTTGCCCTTGCGCTTGCGGCCCTTGACCTGGCTGGTGTTGTCCCATAGGTGCGCCTCGTACTTGCCGCTCCACTTGAGCCTGCCCCGGATCAGAGCAGCAGCAAACCACCCAAATCAAACCAGAGCACAACCTCAAAGCCACTGACTGACAGGCGGGCAGCACAGCACACCGCCGTGCTCATACCTGGTGACGCCGTGGAACCGCGACGACCGCGGGGCGGCGTACTTGCGCATGGCCTCCGCCACCAGCTTCCCTCCCCCGCCTGTGCTAGCGGCCCCGGCCCCGGACCCGGACCCGGCCGGCCTCCTCTCCTCAACGCCGCCGACGACGACGGCGAGCTGCTTGTCGAGCGCGGCGATCTCGCCGCCCGCCTCCGCTCCGGCCGCGGCGGCGGCGGCGGGTTCGCCGGAGACGGCGGGCGGGTCCGGGGCGTCCCCGTGTCGCTTCTCCTGCGGAAGAGGGGTGGTGGGGCCCGCCGGCGATTGGGGGTGGATGGTGGCCATCGCCGCGGTAGGTTGCGCTGGCTTTCGCGAATCTTCAAGTGCTCGCGTCACGATTTCACAAACCCTAGCAGAGGTGGAGTGGAGTGGAGTGGAGGTGGAGGTCAGGTCGGGACGAGAGCTCAGCGCGGAGCACGGGGCGCGACCCGACTGGAGGTCTGGAGCGGACCCGGATCGTCACGTGTCGGGTCGACGTGGAGGCCCCTGAAGGCGGCGCGCGGCTGCCCAGGCTTGGTCAGGGCCGGATCTAGTGGGCCTGCTTGCTCGGTAGGCCATGCGCTAACTTTGCAGTAGCGGGCTGTCATTTTTTATGCACCGTATCGGGCTTTCTTATGGCCTGGAGGTATAGGCGCGCTTTGGCCCATGAGCTCTACGGCTGCTGGCATTCTTGTGTTGTGCGCTACCGGGAAAAGATGGGGGGAAAAAAAATCTTATTTTGCCTTTCTCTCAACTATTGTGGTTGTTCGATTTGGCTAACTGAACTGTAAATAAGTTTTTTATTCATCTTAACTTTTAAAACTATTTATTTTTAGACCTTGAATGGTTTTAATGATGTGACACCATTCAAGGGTGGTAAGTCGGACTAAATTGAAAGTTCACAGACTAAAAATAATTTAAAAGATATATCTGAAATTCAGAAAATAAGTTTTCATAAAAATACCCAAATATTTTTACATAAAAGTAATGCAATTAAAATCCAAAAACCTAGATTAATCTTAGAAAATTTATAAAAAAATAACCTCGGAAATTATGAAACTAGTTTAATATTTTTTTAAAAAAAATCATGGTCTATCTTATGGTGCCTAGCTTGAAACTGTTTGAACTTTTATGTACTTATTATTTTGGTGCTTATTTTCTATTAGAAGCCTCATTATCTAATATAATAGACTCGATGTTGATCATCCAGACTATATAGAAAGCACTAGTGGAGCATTGTCAACATCTTATTGGGCGCTGCTGGATAAATTTTTTAAAATAGTTGTGTTAGCTTACATGGTTGCATGCACCCTAATGGAGTGGCAATGATGTCGAGAGATGGCCAGTGTGGGCTCGAGATGCCAGCGACAGAAGGAAGATGAAAGGAGATTGAGAAAAAGTGGTGATAGATTACCTTCATTTGAGGGGTTAAGGTGTGATTGAGGGATTGAGAAAAGAAATTAGGGAAAAAGGATTGAAAAGAGAATCTAGTGGAGCTTGTATTTTGGCTTCAATCCTCTTTATTGCGCGATATAGGGAAAGGGAATGACTTTAACCAATCCGGTGGAGATGCTCTTGTACTGTATACTTTTCTCTTTTTTTAGTTGAGGAATAGAACTTCCAACCAAATAAAATTCAACTTTGACAACATAAATTGGCTATCAACTTGAACCATCCAAACCTTCTTATAAAAAACATTTCTCAACTCAACCAATAAAGATCTCAATAGGTCAAACCATGCATCTTTCCATTCATTAAAAAGAACTTTCAAAAAGTTGTAAGAAATCTTTCAACTTCAATCTGTCAGTAAAACTCATCCTCTTTCTCCCTACCCCACCTCAAAACATTTGTAGGAGGATGGAGGCATGGAGCTATATATACCAGCATATCTTCAAAGTTCTACCACACATAGACAAACATAGAGTTTGGCGCCAAAAAGCTAGTAATATTTTTTTATATAACTTAAAAAAGTTAGTAATGTTGACCACACAATAAGAATATCACTTAATTTTTCACCATCTTTTCCATGTATCATATACATGTCTTTTCACGAACCCCTGGATTAAGACACACCAAATAATACTGATTCAATCCCTACGGAAGGAGTTGGAATTAAAGTCAAATTCCTAGCCGAGGCTTCCACCAATTTTCAAACGTGAGATGTAGTCGTCTTAAACATGAGTTGTAGTAGTCTTAATTTCTACTCTATGCAAAATTGCAAATGTACTCAAGAGAGACAAATAAGGTGGGGAGAGAGAGCGATGGATAGGGAAGAGGAATGAACATGAGAGTAGGATGGGGACAGATCATGTGAAAAATATGAAGACCACGGGCCCATGAAACTGAATCGTAAGGAAAAAAAATCCTAAGCCCTAAGCTTATTATGGATATATTGGCTATATGTTAGCACATATTTTCATCATGAAGGCCCATTTGGTTGGGTTCTATAGGTTGTCTTAGAAATGTTTTAGAGCAAAGTTAATAATGCAGCATTCAGCTGAATATTTACAGCCCACACCCATCAGCCCATTCATATAGTACTTTTTCCATTCCAAATTATCATATATTTTGGCTTTTTTAGATACGTAGTTTTTGTTATACACCTAGATATACACTATGTCTAGATACATAACAAAAACAATGTATCCAGAAAGCTAAAACATCACATTTCTCTCTCATAAAGTTTATTGACTCTTTTGAACCCGCTTCTCTTATTTCTCCTCCTAGCATTCAGTCTACCTACAGCCCTCTATTATACTTGCTCTTACACATGGCTTCTCTTTGAAAACGTTTCTTTGTGAATCAGAAACACTTTTGTGAAACCGTTTTGGCTCGTTGGTTGATTTCTGATTCAATGGTAGTTGGAAGGTGAGGGAAATGATTCAGAATAACTAAAAACTGCATGTACCTGATTTTCATCCTAGTGGCCCGTGTAAAAAGGGGAAAATGTTTCTCTGGTTTGATTATTATTCGATCACTTGCCATAAGTTTGGCAGGGACTCCTATTTTTTATAACAGATTTGAGAAACATAATCTAAATCCTCGCAAAACGGTACTCAACATATATGCACAATCCAAAATCCATAAGATTTTGCCATGCATATACGCGAGATAAACATTTGCATGTGAAGTGTTTCCCGATAGTAAAGAGCAACTGGAACTGGAAAGAGTAAAAGGAGACTAAACAGGAACCTGCAATTTCACATATCTAGAGTACCTTCTCACAGTAGCTCTAATTTTACACCCAAGATTGAGATTCTGATCACCAGCTACGAACAAGCAACCTGACAAACACTGCAAAAATCTGCATTCCAGTACCATTTTCCTTTCAGATTACAACACTGCAATCTACTCCAAGAGTGTCGTTTTTTACTTTCAGACATCTTGTTTGACCATCCGTTTTATTCAAATTTTTTAGACTGAGGCTAGATCCAACAGTCATCAGTAACAACACACGGGGCATCGGATGAGCCCGTTCTCGTTGCAGTCCGGGCACTGACGGAAGAAGAAGCCGGCCAGGCGCAGGCGGCACCTCTCGTCGTCGACGAAGACCTTGCAGCTGCCGTGGCACGTCTCGCAGGGCAGGAACCGAGCGTCGCCGCACGCCGCGCACGCTCCGGCGCCAGCGGGCTGCGCGGCCTCGCACCCGGCCAGCGCGCACGCGAGCTCGCCGGCCTCGTGCAGCGCGCGCAATTCCTCGGCGCCGCCGAGGTCGTGGCGGCCGTCTACGAACACGCGCGGGAGCGCGGGCCCCTCGAAGCCGTCGCCGAGGAGGTCGCGCAGCTCCGACCTGAAAGGCGGCGTGCATGGACACGTCGCGCTCGTCCAGGCGTACGCGGTAGCACCGCAGGATGGCGCGCACGGCGCGGCAGTCCTCGAACGTCCGCCGCACGCTGCGGAGGCTGGTCAGGTACAGCATCACGGGCTTCCCGGCGCGCGTCAGCCGGCGCCTTGGCGCCGTCGCGTCGTCGCCGTAGATGACGACGTCAGGGGCTTCCTCCTCCGCCACCGCCTCCGCCTTCTTCTTCTCCAGCTTTTCATGGAACTCGTCGTCGACGCGCGCGCAGACGAAGTCAGTGACCTCCGGTATGTCGCGGGCGGGCCGGCGTCCCCATGTCAACGTCGTCGTCGCAGGCCTCCTGCGGAGCCGGGTTCTCTTGCTCCGGGTAGAGAAGCGCCGGGTGCGACGGCGAAGGTACCACCTGCACGGGCTGCCGGAAGCCAGGCAAGACCGCCGGGTCAAGGTCGAGCGCAGGCAGCTGTTCCGGAGGCAGCGACGACGACGGCGCAGATTCTGCGCTCCATCGCGCCGTCCACGACGATGCGGCATCCTCGAGGCTGGCCATGACCGCCGCCGCCATGCTGGGCACGTCACGCCGCCGCTTCTCTTCCGTCGCCGCACCCTCGCCGGGGAGCGCCTCCTCAGCCGCGGCCGGATCACGGGCACCCTTCACTGGTTCCTCGAACGGCAGCGCGGTGTACGCGTGCACGCTGTCGTGCCCGCCGCGGCACATGCCGAGGGAGCGCGAGCGCAGGCCCTGCCTTCGCTCCACCGGCCGCCGGGGACGGCGAAACCACGCCGCCGCCCACCTCCCTCGAGCTTGAGCACCCCATCGCCGGACGTGCACCCACAGTCCCACACGTGCAGGGTTAATTTGGTTTGATGGAATGGGAGTATGGGAGGGCAAATATAGGAGGTGATCAACCGGTAAATGATGGATTATGATAAGGATTTGCCTGTAGTATTTAATAACACCACCAAACACAGTGATTAGGTGGATGCATTTAAATTTTTACATTTTTGGAATGAGCTGGTACAATTTTTTTAGGAGAGATGTAAGTATATAGAGCTGTGATTAGGTGGATGTATTTAAATTTTTACATTTTTGGAGCATAGGAGAACTTAGTGGAATATTGGATGGGCTAATTTGAATTCGAGAAAAGGAAATTCAAATGGTTTTGCTTATAAAGTTTTAATGGCATTGCTTAGTATAGTTATACACTGCCGAAAGTTAGTTCATTTGTTTCACCATAAACCACCAAACACACATCAATTTTAGTGAGGTTATGTAATATTCTGCAGCTCATCCAGGAAAAAACATCAGAAGACAACTATGCAGTTCAAGAAAATAACTATGTAATTGATTTACCTTTTTTACAAGCTAGGGTGTGAGGAGAAACAAAAAGTTGTTCAAAATGTATTCAACTAGAAAGTGTGTTCGTCATTGAGTTGAGAATTAGCTGACTCGAGTCACTACTTATAGGTTCCCCCGACCGCATGTTGGTTAGATGGGAAAATAATAAATCCTCAATGAGTGACCGCCGCAAACGAAGACTGTCCAAGTCACTCACTAGAAATAAAAGAGTATTGACGTCACTTGTGTCCACAATTTCAAAAAACAACCATCCCTCTAGATGAGGGTACCGCGTATTCTTAACTTCGCTAAATTTCAAAGAAAATTTTGGATTCTAGAACTCATAAATGAAAAACAATCTTTTAGTTCAAACATTTTAGAGGAAATGATTCATTTATAGGTGATATACTTAACACACTTCAAGTTGAAATCCATGATACCTCAGTTGAATCCTAATAAAGTTTCAAATTTAGGACCTTCAACCTACTGATTGAAAGCAGGTGATTCATATTCTCAAAAAAAAGCAATTGATTCATATGCAAAGCTTCAAACTAGAAACCTATTGATTCATCATAAGCAAAGGGAACATACCTTGGATCTATCATAATATTGGATACCATATCCAATAAAGCACAGGTACCATAGTCAAATCTGCATAATAGGTGTCCACAAGAAATAGGACTTACCCAACTCTGAACCCTAAAAGCTAAAATTTCACATATATAATTACATATTGTTGGTGGAGGTGCTGGGATATAAAGTACATATATTTAAGGATAGCTAATAATATGGGATGGAATATGAGAACCGTTCGAATATAGTTTAGATTGCTAAATTAAATTGTACATTTTTTCTGATGGGTGGGTAGGTGGGGGATGTATAGAATGATTGTTTACAAGGATGTGCTTAATTTTGTGATGCTTGTAAGCACCAAGAATATAATAGTATTTTATTGGTTAATTTGTATTTTTAGAAAAGGAACCAATATATTTTATTGACCAAGGTCAATTGTATTGTTTAATATTTAGACATTGCTAGAATAGTGGGATGACTGATAGATCATCTAGAGACTAGAAGAACAACTATGCTAGTTGGGAAAATGACAATAATGTATTTGACCTACATTTTTACAAGAGTGTAGAGAGAGAATGTAGTACAATATATATTTAATCACTCACACTGAGAATCCCGGATTTAAGTTACATTGATAAAAAGTGACCATTATTTTAATTTACCACTTACAAGAATTGTAAAAGGTAAAAATAGAGATGCAAAATTTCATCAACAAGTTGAGATCTACTACTCTAGTCTCACTAACATCATGTACATCTTTCACCATATGCACTAAATCCTCACAACATGTCTACCACAAAACGAGAAGACCATGGAGTCACTTATGAGCTATGACAAAATTTCAAAACCAACTTCCCTCTAGATCTAGATAATTAACTATCCTTGACATCGTTAGAGTTTAATGAAAGATTCAATTCTATGACTCCTAAATGAGTCGAAAACAACATTTATGCTCATATCCATGCTATAGAGCAAAAGATTTATTTTATGATATCCGTGCTATAGAGCAAAAGATTCATTTTATGGTATTCATGATGTAGAGCAAAAGATTCATTTTATGTTTGGATATTTATCATACTTCTAATTCAGATATATGATAATAACAAGCTAGTTGAAATCATAGTAAATTATTAAATTTAATACCTTCAATTCCTATGCAAAGCTTAAATTAGGAAACATGTCTATTCTTTTTTTTCTTGAAACATGTACATACGCAAATGCCTATACAAGTAATATAAACCCTAACCCTATGAGCGCCTAGGGAAATTGGACTAATAAATCTTGGGATTGATGAAGTCATGCACATCATACCAATGTGAAACACCTATGTGAGCTTGGACCAACAAATCTTGATATTGACAATGACACCACAAACACCTCGTTGTTCGCTAGCACGTCCTTGTACTACTAAAAGAAATAGTCACAATAATGAGACATGTACAACGTTAAACTTGAGGTTCAATACCTAGTGGGTAGGAAGTACATCCATCTCTGCTAACCATGAAACCAATGGTTCTTATAAACTTGTCGATTCTTATAGAAATGAACCATATATCTTAGGTTCACCTCTTTTATTGGATGTAAGATCCAACAAAATAATATCAACCCTAGTCGAATCCTTACAAGAGATGTCCACAACCAATTTTTTCTAGGCAAATACATATTATTTGGGAGGAGGTAGAGACTAGTATAAGCAAAATTTCACTAAGTTCATGTTGAATGGGTTTGGAAAACTAGTCCTTTTAGGTCTTCATTCATGCATTCAAGAATGTAACTGGGGCATTCTATATTTCAGTTTACATTCATTCATTCAACACCAAAATTCTATTCCCTATGTAGTAGAAGTGAAGTAAGTTTTGGAACACATGCAATTAAATTTCTGAAGCATTGGCTATCAAGTGTCTATAAATATTTGGGTTGGATATATGCAAATGATGAACAATGATGCCCTAGAGAAGTAATTCTCTAATATTAAAATTGTAGTAAGTTTCACAAAATTGGGTAAATAGTGATATAAGTTAATTGTCGAACCATAATAATACCTAAAAGAGATAAATCATACTTGTTAGTGGCTAGTTTATGGGATGAAGCTGATAACAAGTACATGCATTCATCTTCAAAGCAAAGCTGCTCAATCGCACACTAGTGCTATCAACAATTTTGTTCATCGGAGGCTTTCTTATGTTTGTGGCTATGCGTGTTTCACATGCATAATCCTTATAATGAAAAAATACCAACTACACAACTAATCCCTATTTCTCGGACATAACCATTACATTGCCCATGAAATATATGTCACCATATCTACTTGCACGAAAGTTAGATATTACTGAAAGATAAGTAAATCCTGGTTTGTTTGATAAAACGTGGCTTCTACTACTTGTAGATGCAATATAAAAGGCATGCAAAATTAGAGCACTATTTAAAAAAAATTGATCTAGCTATTAGGACTCTTATAAGAGAAAGAAACAAGCTTTCAAATCATATTCATGATTTTTTTTAAAAATACTAATTTGTATGTGCAAGTTAACTATCTACTAATTTGAATCGATGAGACCTTACTTGAAGACATAGCAAAGATTCAATCTAGGACCTCTAATCTAATATAAAAATAAACCATTTAAGCAATATACCTATCAATTTATATGTAAAGCAATCGTACCATTAATTATTCCTTCATGGAGGGGAGCGAAAGAGAGCTTTTAATAGCACCTATGAGTAGACAAAGAGAGTCCTGCCAACCATGGTGGTCAAACATGACGTCTTCATCATTGATGTGTAGTGCTTGTTTTTTTTGGATGTGTGTGTGTGTGGCGGTGTGGGGGTGGAGCATGTGGGAATGTAAGGAAGGAAATAACTGAATTCACCTTAAACATAAATAAATAATGTTTATGTGAAACCTATTTGTGTACTCAACATATACCACATACTCTTTTGCATATGTGAGGTGGGAGGGGGAAACTATTTTAGATCCATTTGCCCAGGCAAACTATGCAATGCATTTTCTCCTCCAATGACATTTGCAATATATTTAGACCTTCAATCTTAAAATGAACACAAAGTAGGGAAATTATTTATGCATATGCAAATGAATCTTACCTTGGAGCATATCTGACAACATCAAATAGACAAAGAGGGGGGCGGCTTGAATTGGCCTCTAAAAATTTTAAAGCCTAACTTAAAACCTTAGCCTAATCTCTACTTAATCCATCTTCCAAGCCTTAACCTAAGCTAATACTTGTGAAACACACACACTAAGGTGATGTCCTTAGGGCCAACACGCTAAGCCATGTCCTTAAGCAAAGCTCACTAGCAAAGAGTCTTTAATTGCAAGAAAGGAAACCTACAAAAGGTAGTTGAGGACACACTATCAGTGTATATGAACTCACACCAACCATTTACTTCTAGCACAAGTGCATCATGAAGACACAAGATTCCAAGAATGCAAGTGTAAAAAAGTAATAGAGAGGATGACACTTGATACTTTTCCATGGTGTTGAGGTGTTTCTGCATCCCCTAGTCGACATTGGAGCACCCACTAAGGGCTATGCTCCATTGAATCTCCAAGGTTCAAGATCTATTAAGAGTACCCTTTCTCCATCTCCGGGTTAGTGCGTACAAACTAGGCACAAAGCAATATTAGGCATTCCATCAATAGCCTCTAATGGAAGATCATAAAGGACTCAATCACCAAACCTTCTAGGTGATGACAATTACCGAGAGTAACAACCTTCGATCTTCTTCACTTCATCAATAATCTAGCCAAGAGCTTCAAATGATGCACACTTGCTACTATTCACACTAGCAAGTCTTAACCTTCTATCCGAACACTCAACTATAAATATGCTTTCCTATAGCAAAGGAGCTTGCAAGATGTGTCTATCCAGGCCATGGATTAGAGAGAGCTCAAAATGAACTATAGAGCACATGTATATAAGGTGTGTTAGGTTCTAAACCTAGAAAAGGTGCCTGACCCAGGCCGGTTGACTTGTAGCCCAGGTGAGTGCCCCTATGCAATGCTCCCAACCAAACACACTCATATTCCACCAACTATTGGTCAGATTTTTGCAGATGCATGCAACACATGATAGTATGCTGATTCTATAATACCCTAAAATGATTTTCCTAATTATTAATTAATTTTATCTGATTTGTTGATTTTTTCCATGAATTTACCTAGGCCAAAAATATTTTTTATGAAATTAAAATCAAATATAAGTCTTAGAAACATGTGTGTTGCATTCATGCTAGTGCATTGGTTTTATTTTATTTGTAGGGCTAGAGTTGTTTGAGTTGAATTCAAATTTCATTTGGATTTAACCTTTTTAGGGAACATTTGAATTTAACTAAGTTTGAAAAGGTTAGAATAAGAAAACCCTATCTTTTTCTTTCTTTCAGCCTAGCAAACCAGGAGCCCAACTCGGCCCTTCTTTTTTTCTTCCCCGTGCCCCAACTCGGACCGTTCAACGGCCCGCAGCCACGTTCGCTCTCTCCCGCTGACGGATGGGGCCTGCCCAGCAGCGTCTCCAGCCCTTCGTCTTCCTCGAGTTGAAAAAACTGCCGCCGCCGCCACCGTTTCCCTCCGCCTTGTACCTGCCGGCGTAGTAGCCATCAAGGGCCGCCCTAATGAATGCGGTGGTAACCGCCGAGCCCTTCCTCTTCCCTTTAAAATGAGCCCCACGTGCAGCCGAGCTGTCCCCTTCCGAAAAATCCTAGCAGCGCCGTCGCCCTTGCAATCCCCCGCACCGGAGCGCAATCGTCGTCGATACCTTGTCCAGGAACTTCGCTAGGTTGTGTTGCGTTGGCATACATCAACACCGTCGTTTTTCCTTGAGTTTTGAGCTTGTTCGAGCTCACCGGAGTTCTTCTCTCTTTGTAGATCACCGCCGCCTACAAACATCCGCGTCGGTGAGCCTTCCCTCGATGTGAACCTCCTCGTTGATTTTCTTCTGATCAATGAATCACGCACTCCCAGGCTGCAGGAACTGAAATTCCTGCCTCGCCACATCACAAACAAGAATACCAAATGCCATTTCACAACCCTGAAGAAAACATGCCCCCATGAATCACAGTACCTGAGTCTTATACCTAACTAAATTCCCAGAAAATCCACCCTGAATCACGTTATCAACCAGTGCCTGAGACTTGTTACCTAATTACCAAATACCCAGAAAATCATGCCACAAAAATTGCAGGTTTCTTGTCTTTTTTCAACTCCTTGTAGCTTAGGCTGCGGGGAGTAGCGCCACTCGCGCATGTAATGACCGTTGCTATCCTCTATTTATTATAAATCAAAGCTGGGCAACCAGGTCTTTCAAAAAAAAAATTACAGGTTTCAACATCAGCCCATAAATGGCTCGACTTCAATCACCAATATCTTCACCACGTCGATCCTGCTCGTGAGCGCTGTGCGTACGGCTTTGAGCTCGTCGAGGATCATCTTGGTGTTGGGATCCATGGTGCTCAGCTGTTTGTGGAATCGGGTGAAGTGATCGTGTTCGATTTGGTGGGGTTCCAGGGTGAACGAACTCGTGCCTCAGCCGTCGACCGAATCCACCTCGGCATGGACCTACGGGACCTCAAGTTCGACACCGCAAGAGTGAAGAACAGAGATCAACCCGCCGTGGGGGATCACTATTCGGGGTCAAGACGAAAGAGACGAGAGCAATGCGGGGGAATCGAATGGATATGATACACCAATTTTGTTAGCAGCTCAATAGAATTGGGAATTTGGGAAGGATAGCAAGAAGGGGATAGGGCAAGACGAGGTCTGCTATATTAGTTCATAGGAGAGTTTGTTATATAATTGTTCTTAACCCCTTACGCAAGAAGCTATTACATACTTATAGGGTCTGTTTGGTTGCCTATATAACCCCTTATCCAGGCCCTCACAGTGCAGTTTGGTCATGCTTGGTTCCTTGCATAGGCTCATATGCATGCTAGCGCTATCCTCGAAGCAAGCCCAACCTACATCCCACTGTTCGATCAAATCCTGCGTATCTAGCTATGCACCCTTTCTCTTGCACCCACTTTGCAGCCCAAGATATGGTCTAGCCATTTATGCAGGAAACCAATCACACACGACACTATAATATCTAATGCAATACAATACTAACGCAATTAATCAATCAGGCCCATAGGGACGACACCACGCTGCGCAAGGCACGACGTCGAGAGTCACTTGTTCTGCCAGTCCGGGCCGAAGACGCGTGGGTTCAAGGTCCTGAGCCTGCGCAGCCTTTCTTCCTGTAGGCCATCTTGCCACGCGCATGTTGTCGGACGATCGTCAGGCGTAGGCGATGCTGAGCCTGACGCTGGTGCTGCTGTAGTGGTAGTAGTAACACCACCCTGAATCACATTATCAACCAGTGCTGAGACTAATTACCAAATACCCAAAAAATCGTTACCGCGAAAATTGCAGGTTTCAACATCAGCCCATAAATGGTTCGATTTCAATCACCAATATCTTCCTAGGCAACAAAGTTGCAAATGTATGTAGTCTACGGTCGACTTCAATCACCAATATCCTAGGCAACGAAGTTGCAAATGCATGTAGTCTACGGTTTCAAAAAGAGACGGCTGATGAAATGGCATGGCGTTCTAGCGGACCTCGGTGTCAAACTTGAGGCAGATGCCCATGCTGAAGAGCTCCTGGTACAGCAGCTTGGAGCCGTAGGGCACGTTGACCCGGACGATGCGCTCCGCGGAGCAGCAGAACATGCAGTAGGGGCTGTGCACCTTCTTGCTGCCGCCCTCGGCAGGCCTCATGATCACGTTGGCCACCCGCTCGCAGGCCTGGCAGATGTGCATCTGGGAGAAGTCGCTGAGCGTGAAGAGCCGCTCGTGGAGGTTGCCGGCGGCGCCATGGGCGAGCATGCAGTCGCGCTCCATCTCCCCGAACTTGACACCCCCAAACCACTTCTTGTCCTCCACCGGCTGCCGCGTGACCGGGTGCACCGGCCCTGTGTTCCGGAACTTCACCTTGTCCTCCGCCATGTGCACCAGCCGCTGGTAGAAGGTCGGCCCCATGAACATCAGGGACTTCATCCGCTCGCTGGTCTGCCCGTTCAGGACGCTCTCCTCACCCCACCTTGAAAACCCAGCCCTGCAAAGCAAACCCACAAGGTATAGAAACATGAGAAAAAGCTGTGCCATACGAATGGCCGAATGGCTAACCAGCCTCACATATATATGCATCTTTATTAATCAGTGCATCTACTGATCTACACCATGGGAATGCATCATTGAACATGTTCCTATAGCCTCACAATGAGAGGGCAAAATGAGCACTTGCAAAAGCCATAACAAAGAACCTTGACATGAGATGCCATGTGCTACAATTCAGTTACCAGTATCCTGTCTAGTTTCCCCACATGTGTGCAAGGGCGAATTAAAGTACAAAGGTGAGAAAGGAATCCGTCATGTAAATAGAACTTACTTGTGCAGCTGTTCGGTGATCACGTCCACGGTTGGAGTGGTGAACAGTATTGCATACCTGACCTTCCCACCCATGGCAATCCCCTTCCCCAGAGCAGCTTCAAGCAACTGACCAGGGGTCTGACGAGTTGGAAAACCGTGTGGGTTTATGACGATGTCTGGAACTATCCCTTGGCAAGTAAATGGGAAATTCTCCTGGGAATCCAATAGGCCAACCACTCCTTTCTGCCCATGCATGCTAGCAAACTTGTCTCTGACGCATGGTGAGCGAGACTGAAACGATTATTAGATTAATCACTAGGGAGATTGACAAGTGGGCATACAGCACTTGTAGCAAGCAAGAAAAGTAAGAGAATAAGTATTGTTATGAAATGGTGCAGATTAGAAAACTAAATCTTCTATATATCATTGACACCTAAGGTGATATCAGAGCACTAAATATTCAAGACAAAAATGTAGATCATCTATCATTTCCAAAATCATAAGGAGAACATACATACACAAGTTGAGCAAAACATGCCAAATATCTGAGAATAATGCCATGCCCTACTGTACTATGTAAGGCTATCTCCAACAATAACACCCAAAATACAAGACCCATTCGTCCTTTGAGTAGCGCTACAGGCAAAAGATTCAATACCTATTAGGCATCTTCTCCAATAACAAGACCCAAAAGAGAATCTTTTCTGCAAATGGGTTTCTAGGAGAGAGGATGCCCATATTTGGGTTGTGCCTCTTGGGCAAACCAAAATAGGTCTCCCGCATAGGTACTCTGTTGGAGGCTGATTTTGGGTCTCTTGCTACCTATTTTGGGTTTGTGTGCCCATATGGCTTCCTTGTTGGAGACAGTCTAAGGAGAATGCCACTGCATGCAAGCATGGGCCACGAAAAACAATGCAGAATAATCTTGAAAAGATTTATTAGTCACCTGTCTTAGAGTAACAGTTGCAAAGTTCACCTCATCATCATTCGCTGAAAGAACTACCTTGGCCACCATCCCTTGCTCAGTATGCATCAGTTTGGCACTATGATCTTCACCAGACTCAGAGACCTTTCCAATGACAATGTCACCACTTTGAAGACTTGCTCCAACATAGGGTAAACCCTCACATTCCAGACTGTCAACCTTCCCTCTCTTGCTTTGCACTTTATCAAAATTGATACTTTCCCTGTGTTTGAGACGCCTTGTGATCTCTTTGTTTTCGACCTGTGCTTTATAGCTCTTGAAATGTAGTGTACGAAACATGCCACGCTCTAAAGAGGCCCTATTCAGCACCTGAGAATCTTCTTGGTTGAATCCCTGATGTACGTTGACTGAGACTATTGTATTTTGGCCATTGAAATATTCTGGTGTATTAAAGTCATCTTTTTGTCCAAAGCTGTAGGCTGTCTCTGCCATTCCAAGACCATAGGACACCACAGTTTTAAACAAGGGTCTTTGTGGATAGAAGATTTAATGTGAAAGGGTGTCAAGTCTAGTGTGAGAATTTGTGGGAGAGTAGCCAATAGTCTGCTGGGATATCTTTTGAGCTTGCATGAGAACCCTCCTAGCGTTATCATGGTTGGCAAAGGGAATGAGACTGCAACTCAACCCTAGCAAGAAAGAAGGATCAAGTTCACAATGAGTAGAGCCAGAAGACTCGTCTTCTTTCTCCCCTGCGAATAGATGTCTAATTCCAGATGCACATCGGATGTCCTCCTCTTCTTCAACACCAATCAACTCAACTATGTTTTGATCCATAAGTTCCTGAAAAGAGTATAGTCCATCTTTTGGTCTTGTGATTCTTCTTAGATTTTCAACTACAAGAAGTGGTCTTAGAATTCTGCCTGGATCAGAAAATACACGAACTTCTTTATGGTGCTTGTCCATTTTGATTTCAACCTAATCAAATTAAAAATAGGAAAAATAACAGTATTACTACCAGCTTGTTGCAACATATGTACTTAAGTATTCCACTGAAGCAGAAATAGTACATGTAACAAAACAATCATATTCCACCTCGTGGCAAAAATATATATTGAATATTCCTAAACATACACCAAATGCATAAGGAAATAAAGCAAGTTCAGTTCAGAATTCCATTAGCATGAAATTTCAGATCCACCATAAAGTTTTTTTTTTTCTTTTTGAGATTATGAAAAGGAATACTAGTTTTTTTTTTGGAACGAATTAAAGGAAAACTAGTAATAAGCAAGAGAAGATTAGAATGGTATCGACTCATCACAAGATAATTAAAGTGAGTCCGATGTTAAAGGTTGGTGGGTAATTGCTATGAAATTTTTTAAACCAGTAGATACATGAGCACAGCTATACTGAAGAAACAACTTTCAGTAATCAAGAACTTATTAAGCAGCAAAATCTATCACGATATCATGAAGGCATCAGGACTCATGATGGTACAAGGTAAAATATATCCAAAAAATTGAAAGTATGAATAATGGTTTATTAGAGTTTTCAGAGACCACGAACGGTAGTAAGACACTATCCTGGATCTGAAAACTGAGGTTCATGACAACGGAGTGTTAATTTGACAGATACGGAAACTGAGCAAACCTGAGGATCAATTAGCTTGCTACGCCTCAAGCTTCTTAAACGCGAAGTCAATTCGTGTGGGTCTGCACATACTCCAAGCAAGCCTCCATTCAAGAAGATCCTGAATTTCCCAGAAATATCTTGTAGAGAAATATCATTCAGTTTCTTCATTCCAGAAGAAACAAATGTATCAATCAACGGTTTCCTCACTACAGAGCTAACCACAGCAGTCACAGCAAGTTTTTTTTCACAAATCCACATTTTTCACCATCAGTGGTGGACAAAAAAACATAATTTTCCCCAGTAGGATGGATTCCTGCAAAAGGAAAGTCAGTTTGCACATGGATATTGGAAAAGGAAGAGAGTAGGCATGCATCATTTTTTTGGTAGAAAGGAACAGGGAACTTACGGGTATCTTGCATCTCCAACCGTTCCAGAATACGCAAACCACTGTCGCGTCCTCCTCAGATCAGACATCATTTGAAGTGGATTTGTTCTCCGAAGGGTTGCTACAACCCCTGAACACCTTTCTTTTTTAAAAGGATGCTGCCAAGAACCAGTGGAGAAGGCCCGGTTCAATCCATTGGTAATAATTGATGCATCCACATAACGCCTAAGGTCATGCAAGCTGCCATCATTGCTCAAATCTCTCTGCACGAGCTTAACCATGCGTCTTTCTGCTCTCTTAATATGAGTCCAGAGTTCTCTCCGAAGCAATTGGCAGGCAAGATCTAGCCTCTTGTTACGGAAATCATCCTTATTATCACATTTTCGGTTGCCAGAGTATGCCATTAGCAGACATTTGACCATGTAACCCAAGAAAAGTGCCTTGCTCCTCACCCCATTGACACTAGGAAACATATACCTACAAACATACTCATCAAAGGATTCTTTGGGTGGAAACTTTGATTTTCTGATCAGCTCATCAACATATTGACGGGCTCTACCTGGAGTGCGGAAGCCTTCAAATTCTTCATGAGATTCTTTAATAGTTGATGATATTATGTTGACTATGGAAGCACCACAGTCTAGGATATCAATCATATCAAAAGCTTCCTTGTCTGACGATACACCAAGTGCAAAAAATACTACCCAAATTGGCAGAATCGTACCCATGAAGTAAATGTTTATGACTTTGCAGATTTCATTGCGTTTGGATGGAACGAGTTTTATATCGATCTTTTCTCGTCTGATTTGAGACGTGTAACTTGTATTCCAGCTAGGGCGGTCTGTGACCCAAATCCTTGATAAAAACCTTTGCTCTTCAGCAATGAATACCTACAGAATTTAAAGCAATCATAATGAGATGTTCTTCACCCAGACATGGTGTCAAACATGTTCAATATCAAAAAGGTAAAACTTTCTTAACTTCAGTGATAATTTGTTAACTGCAGAATTTCTTGACAACGTTACAGAACAATTTCCATGCATATTTATGAAGCACCATCGTCCTACTATATAAATATTTGATTTGAACTTTGACCACATGCATATAGTACTTATCACAGCACTTGCCAAGCTAAAATTTGTAAACTCCATTTGATTTAACCTGAAATTTCACAAAACATATGTTTGGCAGTGCCAGGATAGTCTCCCTCATCTATCTCTCTCTCCCTTAAGTATTGGGCAAGGTAAGTAACACAGTAATACTTCCCTCATGGCACCCTCCAGCCTAAGGCGTGCACTAGAAGTGAGCCGCAGTCACCCTTTGTGAAACTTGCGATAGCCAGGACTCAACTCAAAACCTTTGTCTCTGACAACATATTGAGTTTCATGCACTAATTAGTTTTTTTTATCAACATGCACTAATTAGTTTGCCAAAGGCCAAAGCTTAAACTATTGAGAAAGGTGGGCGATATAGCAAGCATGTAGGGCAATTGCATAGCAGTGCCATATAGAGTCGTCGCATATATTTGAACCATAAAACTCGCCCTCTCCAAAAAAAAAAAAAAACATAAAACCTAATTTGTTCTGACTAAATATCTATTACATGCCCCACTTGATACATAATATATTTACAGCACCATCAAAATCTATAAGAATGCACAATGCAATGATCTTTGTGAAATACATTTGCTGAGAATTGAATGAGCAGGCATGAATCATGTCAGGCAGTACCTTTTCTGTTCCTTTGATCACAAAGTAGCCACCAAAATCAAACTGGCAATCACTTTCTTGAAGTTTATGCAGCCAGCACAAATTTGACTTCACCATCACAGGTAACAATCCCATGCTGACTTGTTTAGTTTCTGTCATTATATCTCTTCTATGAACATGTGTATCCTTACCTGTTTTGGCTTTGTCACTTTTGTCGAGTATATAAACCTGATAAAGCCAAAACACTAGTTGATCAGGTGGTAAAATATCAGTATAAATCTTGTTGATACAAAGATCAAGGTCATAACTTGATTACAGATGCCAGAGTAATTTTAAATCACATATGCTGCTCAATATACAGGGAGAAGGCAATACTACAAGCAGAATGCCAAGGCACAGTGCAATAGCTACATTCAAAGTCTACATGAGTTTTGAAGGCTGAGTAAGGGGGAAAACATCAGTGACATCATTATGGCTATTGTGCCATGAAAAGTAAAGTTAAAAATGAACTCGAGAAGGAGCTTAATCTAACTAACTTCCATGTCATTTATGAAATATAAGAAAAGACTGAAATGGTCACATTAACATCCATACTAGTTAAGAGAATAAGAAAGCTTTTCTGGAATATCTGAAACATTTTTTTATTTTTTTCCATTTATATTATATATAGTTTAGTCTTTCTTAACAGGTACAATATATTTTACCCCTACTGTTTACTTGATATGTAACATAAATTAGGACATCCTGACCTGAACAGTCATTTCTACATTCATCCTGGACGCATATGTCATCTTCTGGAGGTGAGCATGTCTAGGCTTAAATTTGAGATCTTGCTGTTCGAGATCAGAGTTGTCAACCATAAACACTGGCTCACCAAGCTTAACCCTACCAAATTTAACAGTTGCATGTTTCCAAGCACCATCTTTATTTGAAGGGTCATAATCAAGCTCCACAGTGATCTCTCCAAAAGAATCAAAGAGCTCTTGGAGTCCATGGGAGACAAAATGATTGTATGAGTTTATCTGATGGCTAACCAGTCCAGTTTCACTGAAAAATGATCTTGATGCTTCTTTGCAAAACTTCTCGAGGCTTGCAACATCAAAATCAACTGGTACATGTGAGGGTAGGTCTGAAGAAGCCTTTCCTTTCCCTTCATCTTCCTTAGGCAGTATTTCTTTCAAATCCACATCCATAGCATTCTGCTTTTCATTCCCTTCATCTTCCACAGATATTACACCTGTCAAATCCACATCCATAGTAGACTGCAGTTCATCAACTTTGCCAGAAGGCTGCCGCTCCCCTTTTGCACCGTCCTTGTGGGGATCTTCAACATCTCCATAGCCATCCAAATTCAGGCAATCCATCATATCAGTATCTGAGATAACAGGTGACTGATCACCATCCATTTGTGGTTCCCCCATTGGTAAACAAAAGGCAGCTGGTACTCGGTATCAACAAAATCTCTGCCTTTACAATAGAACAGGGAAACAACATAATCAGCACAGTCATCATAGAAATGCACAACTTTGAAATCAGAAAATCAGAAAGCAGAACATGTGCATCCACATGGCATTCAGCGACAAACACTGAAATCTCACACAATTTGTGCAACAACGCAACTTTTCAACTTCTTAACCAAAAGATAAATCAGTATACGATGTGCACCCAGGGCTCCACGTAGCATTCCACAAAAAGAAGAGCAATCAGATAATTTATCAGGCAGATGCATGCGCAAAGATGCTGCCTTTATAAAAAAATTGACACATCAGACATCCATTTCACTGAATTCTACCTAAATGGAGCACCTTACAGGCATAGCAGTACCAATCACGACAAAAAAAAAAAAAAAAGATTTTCAACAAAATCCACCATTTTACTCCCCCAGTCTCCCTCTCTGGTCCTTTTCTAATGGCGATTTGGGCAGGCAGGCCCACCACACCATCAAGTATGGCAAGTTCGCGCAACCTTGCATCATTTTGGGATTTAGAAATCAGAAGAGGGCTCGCCACCACCATGCGTCCCGATCAACGATCACGGGGCACCACCAAAAAACCCCCAGAATTCAGCACCGCACTAGCAGCACAAAACCCCACCCCGGCCATGAGACGCACACAAAGTCACAAACAACAAGAACAGGGGCGGGGTGCCCACCTGAGGCCACGTCAATGCTCGAAGCGCCAAAACCACGCGCTGCCGGCGGCGAGGGGGCACGGGCTCCGAAGCCCTCGCCGCCGAACGAAACAAAGAAACGAAAAAAAAGCGGCCTTTTTTTTTCGAGAGAGACGCGTGCACCAGTCCAGGCCGCGAGCTAGCGACCCAGTCCTGCAGTCCAGGCCCAGGAGCAGAGGAAACGCCGCATTGCGCCACGCGCCGCGGCCGGCGGCGCGGAACGGGGCGGGCGCGAGATGGTCGTGGAAACGAGGCGCGGAAATGGGCGGAGGGCGGAGGGCGGAGGGCGGAGGGCGGAGGGCGGAGAGGCGTACCTTGCGCGCCAGCGATCGCCGGCAGCGAGGCGAGGAGAAACCCTACGGCGCGCCGGCGCGACGCAGGCGCCGGCGCCGGTTGGGGTTTTCCTCGCTGCGTTGCGACCGAGAGGACAGAGGAGAGGAGAAGACTGCGAGTCGAGTGTGCTTTTGCTCTGCTTTATGGTACCGTAGGAGGAGGCAGGCAACCAGAACCAAGCGAGGAGGATCAGCACAGTGGACGGCAGCACGGAGGCCCGCGCTGTGCCTCTCTCTGCTCGCCGTGGCCGGACCAGGGCCGTGGCTTCCTCCGTTTCTCGCCAACCACTGCCCCGCTGGGCCGCTGGTGCTTCGGCACGCTTTGCGGCTCTCTGTTCTCTCCTGTTCTGCCGGGCCTTTCCCTTTAGCTGGGTCCCACCGGTTAGTGTCTCTTTCACTGCTCGGGGCTGGATAGGCATCCCACGGAGGCACGGAGCCACTCGGCATACGAAAAGCTTGGCGATGGGGGATTAGGGGCAGTATTATCAATTTATCATAAACTGTAAACAGTGGGTCAGTTGTTGTTTAACCATTATTTGGTCTAAATGGCCACTTAACAGTCATTTAAACAGGCTAAACTCTCATTTAAACGGAAACGATGTAGCTATGTGTAGGGTTTAAATGGTGTATGAACTGGCTAAACGACCGTTCGGGTGGTGGAAAGAAGAGGGTTTATGGCCTTTATGGGGGGTGTGATGAGATGTGATGCATAGAAGATCATGCGACGGCGGTGAAAAATTTTGGATGCAAATGTATTGTTAGCGCGAGTTGCCGTTTCGGTTCTTTCGATATGTGGCTAAACGACCATTTAGACGAACATTATCTAGGAGTGGTGGAAAGAAAGAGAGTTATAGGGGTGTGATGAGATGTGATACATAGAAGATCAAGTGACCAGTGGTGAAAAGTTTTGGACGCACATTAGTTGCTCCTAAACGCGTAATGGAACGCAAGCCTCCCAAGGCCTCCGCATCAATCTGGCCAACACACGCATGCCGCGTGGGTGGGTGGTGCCGAGCGTTCGATTCCAGTTAGCGTGGGTTGCGTTTCGGTTCTTTTGGTAGGTGGTTGTGACTTATACAAATAAAAAAGTTAGGTATTATTTGGCTGCACTCTAATCCACATTAATATACTATGATTAAGGTAGATTACAGTGCAGTCAAATAACAACCTACGTCTTATTTTGCAAATATTAAGGTTATATGGTTTTGGTTCTACTTGAGAGGAGGTGAAAAACAGTGTGGAGCTACAAGCTAGGCCATGTGAGTTTTAGTTGCTCTTTACTCTACTTTTAGGCGCACATGAGAAGGCATGCCCGCACAAAAAAAATGGCCCTCTTAGTAAAGCGTGGCACACAGAAGATACTTGATATACTTGCACAGTCCTGCTGCTTGATTTTGAGCATTCATGAGATGGACTAGGGCTAGCATGGCCACACGTTCTTTTCTTTCATGTTATTACTCATGGTTTTCTATCTATATATTTATGAATTATTAAGACTTTGACCCACGCTCAGGCCAGTGACGACGACATTGGTGTATTGACATGTAGTTACTTTCTCTTTGACGCACATATTACTAGTGGTTTCTTACAAGACCAAATCTTTTATATAGAATGCAAGATGCAAGCGGCAACTCATTACGTTTGGCATGAATGCTCTAGAAGATCATAACTATCTCATTCCTTTATATGGGCTTTATTAGTATTTTAATTAGAAAATTTAAATTCTCATAAAATTTTGCCAACAATTAGTTAGATTATTATATAAAAATCGTTTCTATATACTGGGTCAAGCGTGATTGATTATTGACTTTCTTAGAGCTTTGGATCCTATTTTGGCACTTGATTATCGGAGATTCTAACAAATTGAATGAAGACCCACTTATTCTCCTTCCTAAGGAGGATCCAAACGAGTTTAATGGCAACCATTCTATATATTAGTCTTATCCATACTCATGGGAAACATTTTCCAAGGCGCAGATCCTAGCCAAGGTAGCGATTTGTGTTGGTATGTTTCACGTAGTCCTGGCCTGAAACTCTGGATCACTCACTTCCCTCCAGCCTGCAGGTTCCGGACATGATGTTGGACACCAAGGGCGTGTTTGTTTGCCTCGACTAGGGTGGCCTGTGGGTACCAGCCCAGCCTGGCCAAGTGGAGGCAGCCCCAAGTGGTGCAACTGGACCTGTTTATTTGCCTGACCCAAGCAGGGGCTGGCTAGAGGTGGGATGATGTTTGTTTGCATGGACAAAAGTGTACGAGTACCTTGCATCAGAAAATTTGTAGCCTTACCACCCCACCCCACACCTTCTTCTTCCTGCTCCTGCTCGCTCTCTTCCTCTCATTGTAGTCGCAGGGAGGCGGGCTGTCGCGCCACGGTGGAGGGGGCCGTGCGGAGGTGGAGGAGGTTGTCGCACCGGGAGGCTCGCGGCGGTGGCGGGGACTGCTCGCGGCAGCGGGGAGGTGGGCCGCTGGCCGGGTCTAGGCGGCCGCTCCGGTACAAGCTTGCCGCGCCGACCTGGGTGACAGGTGGCGTGGCCCAGATCCGCGCGCCGCCGCCAATCCAGATCCATGGCCCACCCTGGCGCGCTCCTCCTCCTTGCCGTCGCGGCGGCCGCGCTGCTTGTCGTGGCGGTGCTTGGCGCCCATGGGTTCTACCTCCCCTTCTGCGAGCCGCAAGACGGGGTAAAGGACAGTGCCGAGAACCTTGGCGAGCTCCACATGGGTGACCGCATCGAGAACTCGCCCTACAGTTCAACGTCATCCTCGACAACCTCTAATTCACCGTCCTCATCGGGATCCGGGGCAAGGCAATGCGCCCACGCTCGACCTTGCCGGCAACCGCCTCACCGATGGGGAGGGGGCTGCACGGAGGAGGGAGATGGCGGAGGCGCGGGAGGAGAGGTGGCCGGAGGTGAGGAGGATGGCGTCGGGATCCTAATAAAGAGAAGGGAGGTGACGAGATCCTCCACCGTGGACAGCCAACGGCCCACTTGAGCCGGGCTCCTGAGAAATGAATTTTTTTTTGTTTTCCTAGGGCCAGGCCTAGGGTGCTTTAAGGGCCGTGCTAGCCGGGCTCGTGACCACCTCCAGGCAAACAAACAGCTCAGGTTGTACCCTAGAGCGCAGTGGCTTATTTGGGCCGGGCAAACAATCGCACCCCAAATTCCCTTGATTCTGCCCCCGAAAGAAGTTGCAGGGGTACTGGAACGTAGAGCGTCGTGTGGGAAAATTTGGCTTGCTTTTGTGTGGTTGTATTGGCAATTTGTCATCGCTGGAGCAAATGTCCACGTGGCTTGGCACCGGTGCTTTTCTTGGTGTAAGTGTGATTGATGGAAGTCGATAACTAGGTACGCTGCACGTAGTACAGATTCTAAGAAGCCACGCATACAAGTTCTCTACTCGGAGGATTTCCCGGTTGAATGCACAAGCTCTGTAAGCTAGTACGACATCATTGCTCCACTGTCCTCATACAAGTACTGTGTTTTTACAGGCAAACTTAATGATGGATTGGTTGCACAATAATCGAATGAAGTAGAATTTGTTGCAAAAAGGTGGCATGGCATCGCGAGCTACTCCAGCAATCGTCGTTTCGTCGTAAACGATCGTTGATTATTTACTGCTGGCTGGTTTGGTGTGAGAGAAAAATAATATTCCAGCTTATAATCCACGATCGTATACGAGCAAGCGAACAGGCTGAATATCAGCATACAATGAGGACACATCTATATTTTTTGTTTGGTAGAATGGAACGAGGGTTAAAAAGTATGGAATGGATTGAGCTTCTCCCACCGTTAGGCCATGTCCAACGTAGGCAGGCATAAAGTAATAGTGGTTTTAGCCAAATGTAGTAGGTTTATGTAAAAATGAAAACTACTATCCATCTAACCTAAGAGCATATCCACCAGATTGAGTAAAACAATCTCCTTTCCCTAAAAGGTGAAAAAACTCTGCTCCACCAAATCCTCTTTATTTCTCAATCCTCCTCTTTCCTATATTTTTCTCAATCCCTCAAAAACTCTCATCGGTCCCTCAAATGGAGGGCATGTGGCACACATTTTTCTCAATCCCCTTTCCACCTCCTTCTAATACTGACATGTGGGTCCCCAGGGTGGAAGATGCCGTGATAGAGGAAGAAGAAAGAGAGAGCCACTGACCTATGGGTCCCATGTGACAATAGATGGAAAGAGGATGACTGTTTTCTCAATCTGCTGCAAAGCATCTCTCCTATCCCCTTTATTTTTGTTTTCTCAATCTCCTATACTGGCATTTTAGGGAAAGAGGATTCTCAATCTGATGGAGATGATCTAAGCATATTTTTTTATCCCTACAACTCTCTCCTTTCCACTTTTTTCCACACAATTTCTATGGTCTGCCATCTTCTCTTTATTGAGGCTATTGTATCTTCTGCATATACCACTACCACCTATAGGGCACCTACTTTTTTCAAGCCTAGTTACACTGACGAAGCACATACAAAAATGTTATATGTTGGAGGTGCTCTTAGTCACCATCCGCCATGGGGCCCACATATTAGCCACTCAGATTGTACAAGATAAGATACGGCCTACTCCCTCTGCCCAAAGTAAGACCCTATTTGGCACAACTCCACTTCACCACTAGAGTTGTTTTTGGGGCTTAAGATCCACAAATAGCTCTACCGACGGAACTAGAGCTGTTTTCATGGACTGTTTGACAAAACAACTCATCCACATAGAAGAAATGCCAAAATGTCTATAATAACCAAGGCGGTTGCCTTAAGGTGTCTGCCTCCGTTAATAGGTTAACCGAGGCGGGCATAGCAACCGCCTCTGTAGGTCCGGATTAGCAGTGACCTTTGATTGGAGGCGGCTGCTTTGCCTGCCTCCATTAACCTAAAACACCCACCTCCATTAAGCCTATAGTAGTAGTGACCCTTGCTTATAGATGGGCAACGGGCCGGCCTGGCTCGGCACTGCACGAGCTGATGCCAGGCACGGCCTGGTAGGTCCCGGCATGCCACCGGGCCGTGTCGCCCTGGGCTTCATGCCTAGCTGATGGCCCAAGCATGGCCTGTTGGGTCCTTTTCCGTGCCGGTCTGGCCCAGAAAGCATGGTCCTTTTTGCAGGCCAGGCCGACCCGAGGCCCTCCAAATGACTACAGAGAGATGAGGGTAAGTTGTGGAGGTGGCGGCGACGCCGGCGAGCTTTTCCCCAGGGCGCTTGATGTCGTGGATCCAACGAAGTAGTTGGCAGAGGAGGGAAGGACGCAAGGGCGTGGAGGAGGGTGGCTGCCTACGCACTCGAGGCCGGTGCTGGGAGCGTGGAGGAGGCGCCCGGTGGTGCGGGAGGCGCAGAGGAGTTGGCCTCTGATGCCCGACGGTTCAGGGGGCCATGCCAGCGCAGAGGAGGTGTGGGGGACAGGGGAGGAGCGAGTGTGTCCACTATACCACAGCCTATCTACAGCGTCCTACGGTAGGTCGCTATAAGTCAGTACAGCGACCTACGGTAGGTCGCTATATACATATAGCGTCCGACTTGACACGTGGGTACAAGTGGCGTCGCTATAAGTTATAGCGTCCGACCTTAATTATAGCGACCGACCGTTCGACGGTACGTTAAAGATATACCGACCGACTGTTCGACGCCAAGTACATACTTATAGCGACTATTGGTCAGACGCTATATATTATATAGCGTCCAACTATCTGACACTATCAATACAAAAAATTAACATCATAATTATTCATTAACCTCAAATTATTCATTAACCTCAGTATCAGTACTAATCATACAATCAATGAACCATATATAAAATCATCAATTCCATTTTGGACAATATACACAATTATGACAATGAAGCTCATCATAGCTCACAATTATATCATTATATCATATCCATAAGCTCAACTTGGAGAAACAAGTTACATAAGGCAGTTTGGCCACCAAGATAGAATAATGCATAGCTCATATATAGATGTTTGCACTAGTTGCACAGTTTACATCTCATGGTTTGCTCGCACTCATTACAATTCATCACTTAAACAAAAGCATTCATCTCTAGTTAGAATGTCCAAAAGCATTCATATCTAGTTAGAATGTCCAAAAGCATTCATATCTAGTTAGAATGTCCAAAATAATGCATTGGCCATGTGAAATTCCATCCAATTGCTTCCTGCATGCATCAGCCCCCCCTAGCCATTACCTCCCACCTGCAAATAAAAGATATAATAAACTGATAGTTCCAATCCAAATAGCAGCTGAGATGTAATTCGGCTAAGTAACATGCTTTTGATTTGGCTACCTAAATAGTCCTTCTCCGGGCACACAAATACAGAGGTAAAAGTGACAAGAGCCCTGTTCTCTCCAACATGCTACATTGTGCTTAAGTGTTGATAACAAGAACCCTTTGATTTTTCTACTAGCAGGCAAATCACAAAAGAAGGAACCTCAGAAGAGAATACATGGCAAGAGTTCTAATTTTTTTTACTTCTTCCATAAAACTTACATTTATCAATATAGTATTAATGCCCTTGATGCTTTACATGCCACTAGTATAATGCCCGTGCTAACGCCACGACTTTATTTCAAGGTGCACATGAAAACAACCAAACAACGACAATTTTCTATAGTTTTCCGGATTATATACAGTTTTCCAAATTATATACATGGTCATATATAAAATTTCATAACCATCCTCAAATGTTTGAATTGACTGATGGATTGAAGTAACAAATTTTCGAATCATAACTTTCCTAAACTCCTTCCATGAATCGATCATTTCATCCATGTTACTGCAAGTGCCTGGAGACAAAGAACACTCCCAAGATCGTTCCCATCCTGAATTTGAAACCAAAGAACCAACATAAGTTTTTTTTCGTTTCTTTTTTTCGTTAAGAACCCCATCAGTTTACCAGGTATAAATAGGTTCAAATAACTTATTATTTCATTACAATGGTATTTTGTTCCGGAACCATTTTGTCCAAACGTAGGCAATTTCTTCATCACCAATGCCCGTGCTAATGCTACGGCGGCGTTTGAACATCCAAAAATATGAGCCAACAAAACTTAAATTTCATCAAAGAACAAAAAAAAAAAACTCATGTCTCGCTACATAAAAAATATTTCACAACTAATAACTATCTGCAGTTGATCTGTCCTAATTTCCATCCATTCATTCATGTACTACTGCAATGTAACCTCTAATTCACACTTTCTTTTTGTAACTGTAGTCTGTGTATAGCATGCAAATATAGATCAAATGAGTCAACTCATCTACGCTACTTCTCTCTGGTCTCTATTTAATTCAGAAGACAGCCATGTCACTTGCTATTTGCTCATCTCAAGTAGCAAAATATGTCTCCTGGCTAGCAGTCACCTATAGACAATCAAGTGGACAAATATATTGATCAAAGGAAAACAGTGCTCCCTAGTTGCGCCTGCGTGAACAATCATCTCATACTGTAAATGCAAGAAACAAGATAATAGGAAAGTGAAGTATTCCATCCAGTGATCAGTGAAATATAACGGTTAGTTAGCTAGACCTATCTAGTACACGTACCACAAATTCAGTAAAGCTATTTACTCAACCAAAAAAACATTATGCAAGCAAACAGGATATGACATCAATGTTCAGCTGGTCAATGTCGACAAAAAAAAATCTAATGAAATAAGGGCCATAGGTGTACCTTGAGCTGGTCAATGTCGACACCGTCTTGTTGAAGGTCAACTCATGGAGCTGCCAGACCTACCATACAAATTCCATCATAAAAAGCTGAACAAATAGTGCAATTTTCAGTACATCAAAAATAAAATTGATCTGGATACCATAATAATTCCATCAGCAATCAGCAATCCAACAGGAACCTTCCCACTATTTTAGAGGGACGCCTTCAAACACGAACTCTAGGCTAGCATGCAGATGACTCACCCTTCATTAATATCGATAGGTTTCCTGTCATATAACCATAGCATGAGGAGCAAACTATCTTGCATGCCTACCTACATTTTTGCAGTATAAAAAAAGGTTACCCACCTCGTCATGGATCCAGACCAAGTAAAGCAGAAATTCCGTGTGGTCCTCATGAGTAGCCTTCATGAGATCTGTAATGAAATTAGCACCATTAGTAAATAAAAGGCTGCTCTTGTTTGAAAAAAGGAAAATTCTTGTAGCAAGTTAGAAGCAGCTAAATTAAATTCTGGCATTAACTTTCCTATAACCATATGTCACCGCACTGTTGTTCCAATTCACCATTCACCAACTATCTCAGGACACCAGCAGAAAACCACTTAGCTGATACTAAATATATAGTTATGTGAAAGAGATGTTTTATGATAGGCTTAAATTGGAACTGATCGTGAGTACATTAACAATAAAAAAATCAAGTCCAGCTGGAAGCAATCATAAGTTCATGCTAGGATTAAGTAAATTGGAGATAGCATATTGTATCACAGCAACAGATTCTGAAATTACCTTAACTGCTGTGCTCTCAGCAACAACCACAGCAGTATCACTGGCGTTGGCGAAGCGATTAACCCAACCTGCAAGGTTAGACAGAATAATAAAAGAGTAAGTTCATGGCATTTGAAACCTATGTAACACAATCATGCTAGGCTGCTAGTGCTAGCAACATAGACAAAAATTCAATGATTAAACATTATGATCAGAAATGATTAGCAACGACTTGACCTACAGGAATCTTCAGCCTCTTCAAATTGTCACACAAGTAGGCGCATTAGGACATGAATCATGAAGCAAACATAAAAGAGCCTTTGTCTCAAATGGAAACTAAACGATTTTGCTAAGGTAATGAAATAATTAAGCTAATTACTGTTCTTGGGAGACATCCGTCTCGCACGTAAGTTTCAAGGCATGCATCAAAAACCTCGTCAAGTGGCAATGCCCAGTCACCCACACATGAGCTTGTGCTCAGGTCCACAGTGGCAAGGAAAACAATGAAACTGCCTCTAAGAGCCTGCTAAACGTCTGTGTTGTACTTGGTCTTATGCTCCAAAGTTGAGTCTTAGAGCTAGCAGCACTCAGTTTCATACATTTGCTCAATACTTCAGTGGTAGCAAACACATGCTTTATTTGCAATGTTCAGTTCACACATTTGCAATGATGAACTCTATTTTTAGCCCTACACCAAAAGATGAACTGTCCCTGCAATACTTACACTACTATGTTTCGACCAAGCTCGTACCAATGATTATTGGAATAGTAAATGCAATAGTGAAAGTTGTCTTAAATGGATATTGTCATTTAGAATAAGGGGAACCACCAAAATCACTCAAAGTTACTTATACTATACTTCATTAACTTTATGTCATCTATGGTGCAGTGAGAGGCATCCACACTAAGAGACCTTCAGGTCCACTAAAGCTAGTGACACCGCCAAATGAAATACCCACCTAGAATTGGAAAGTAAGATCATCTTCAACCAATGATCGACAACTAATATTATATCAACTACATGTACCAACTCTTAATAACGGTGGGCAATGAAAACATGGGAATGGTAAAATAAAAATTAGCTGTACAGGGAATGGGCTTGATTTCTTTTATGTGGGGTCATGAACACTTATTTGTCTAACTAACAACTGGTCTAGCTTTATGCTGCTTTCGTGTTTGTTGGCTGCAAAAAAACTAAATTGCCAAACTAAAACTCTTATGCATAACATGACCGGAAAAATGTGTCTGATATAGCATGCGCACAATAAGCAGGGGTAGGGAAGTGACCTGCATAGCAGAAGTTGATTAGAACAATGGGTCCTCCCAAACTGCTATATAGCACGATCTGCACTCTAAGGGAGTTCAAGAGTTATGTGTACTCTTCTTCTCTGAAATTCAGTTCAATTCAATTCAGTCTCAGTCGTACTGACAGGCAGGCAAGCAAGCAAGAAAAAGAACACATGCATATTAACTTTAACAAGAATAAACATTGCAAAATAGGGTGATCAGTTTGGAGGGGGAGGGGGCCCTGTCTTATAAGTAAACTTTCCATATTTCTCATGAGCTACACTCGGTTTTCAATTAAGCTATAGATTCTCTTGAACTATCCACAGGAAGCAAAAAAAAATAGGAAAAAAATAATCTTAAGCCACAGTAACTGAATGTGGAGTAAATGAAGATCAAACTAAACCACAGTCCATACTGATGATCAAACTAAAGCCACAGCCCACACTGAGTAAATTTAAAGGCAACTGCTATATTTCCTACAATAAATCTGGATGACACATTGAAGCTCTGCATGAACTATGTATTCATTTTTGCCATATGCCAAATCGACTAAGCAACATCTGGGATGCATAGAGCACACTTAGTTTCTATGCCACATGTACTTGTTGATTTGGCCCAGTTAAGCAAATAAGCAACAACAAATGTGTCCACTATAATAAATAGAAGGCACAGTTAGTAGCAGAAATAGAGATCCATATCACTACATGGAGAATCTTTACTAGGAATCAGAAAAGACAAGCAGCAACAATGGTAGCGAAGTGGTAGAGAGCACTTTACCTGATACTCGTGAGTCTAATCCACGAGCTGGTTCCTAGTGCTTGCTGAGGCCTGATGAGACGCCTGTAGATGCTGCGGCTTTTCTTAGGGCAGAGGTCCAAGGAGCACCTTCTTCTTGTACGCTTCTGGCAACCACGAATACAACATGCACAGATCCATGATTTAGTTAGTAAGGAGGTGACGCAGTCAACAGCAGCAAACACAGTGTAGAGGGACACTGTGGCTCCCTTACTTTGGATCTGGCCATGCGGAGGGAGATAGGGGGAGAGCTGGCTGTGGCGCCAGTGCAGAAGAATGGAGGACCCTGGAGGGGGTGGGGATGGGGGTGCGGGTGCAGAGCAACTTGGAGGGGGTGGGGGCGCCGTATGTGGTGGTGGGGGGAGGGGGACCTAAGGTCACTGACGGGGGGCGGAGGGAGGGGTGAGCTGAGTTCACTGACTGTGCTGACCTGGAGATGGCGTCGAGCTGAGGTCGTCAGCGTGGAGCGGCCGGACTAAGGTCGCTGCCGGCAGGGGTGACCTGAGGTTGCCAGCCTGCTGACTGAGCATGCGGAGGAGGCTAGGGGGCCACCGGTGAGGGTGGCCAGCCGACGGCGGCGAGCAGTTCTCAGGGGGTGGCTCCGTGTGCAGGACCGGTGGTGGCCACGGGTTTTTTTCTTCGATTGGAGCCAGCGGTGGCGGGGTGCTGCGCTGGGTTTGGGGAAAGAGACCATGGGTTACTGGGGTGAGCGCCCAGGGGAGACGGGAAATGGGCTGATGTGGTGTTGTGCCTTGGCGGGGCTGGAATGGTGGGCTCCAATTTTTTTTTCTGACAGGTGTGTCCACATTAAAAAGTTAGGCGGGATCTACAGCGACGAGCGGTGGGTCATTAAAAGTATGATATAATGATCGATCGTTCAACGTCGAAGTGAAATAGAATTAACGACCGACAGTCTGTAGCCAAAACAAGATATAGCGTCTGACCGTAAGCCACTAAGTTATACCGTCCGACCGTCCCAACAGCATTTCGACATTTTTACCGACCCTTGGTTGGACGCTAGTATGGGCTGTGGTATAGTGGTCGCAGCGCGGGCCGTGGCTCTTGTGTGGCTCGGGGAGGGTAAAATCCACGAGGCGAGCGGCTCTTGCAAAGCGCAAAAGAAAGACACCGGGCAGGGACCTATGGTTTTGTGGAATAGGGAGCATGGGCCTTTAGCAGGCCATGGCAAGCAAGGACTTTGGCCTTTTAGTCTAGTAGCGGGCCTTGTACCGGGCCATGCCAGGCCGACACATCGTGCCTGGGGTTCCGCCTTGCATGGCTTGCTCCATCGGGCCGGGCCAGCCTGGGCCCGCTTGCCATCATGCCATGCCATGCTCGTGCTAGGCCAAAATGTGGGCTTCATGCCAGGCCATCGGGCCATGGGTTGCATGCCCATATATACCCTTGCTCCTCTTAGGCTCTCACTTTTCTTCTTCTTTCTTTCTTTCTTCCAATGCCATTCTCTTTCTCCCGAGTTCCACTGCCCTCGCACACCCCACAACCTCGCCCTCACACGCCCTGATGTCTGTGACCTTGCCTACCCTCATGTGCCTAGGCCTCGTCTTCATGTGCTCGAACAACAAGTGACCTTGCCCACCTTGGCCCAATGACCTCACCTGCCTCGGCCCAATGGCTGCATCCCCATGCCATGACCTTGTCCAGCCTAATGGCTCGAGCCCCACTAGTTGCGCACACCTTGGTAGTTGTGTCCATGACCGTGCACCCTAACGGTCATGCCTACGCCTGGTGGTGGCCAAGCCCTCCCTCCCCAGCAACCGCGCCAATGCTAGGCAACTGTGCACATCCTCCCCGCACCATCGCTCTGTTGGGGGCAAATTAGGCCTCTACCCTTGCTGGGCCTACCAGGGTGAAGTAGAGCTGGGTGAAGTAGAGCTGAGTGAAGCTACTATATTAAGCTCCAACCCCTAGTCCACGTGAGAAACTGGTTGGGGGGCTCGTTAGTGGGTTATTTCCTTGTGCCCTGTTTGGCACAGAACAACTCCAGGAGTAGGGGGGGGCGCTGTCGAACAACCCGTCTCGGGACCCTCTTGCACCTCGAGGCGTCCACCCTCTTCAAGTTTGACCAAAGAAGAAAAAAGAGGTAGGCGGGGGGAGACCAGACGAGGACAGGCGAAGAGGAAGGCACAGAACAGACGGGGAGAGGACCGAGGGAGAGAGACAAAGGGGAAAGCGGAGGGCGAGAAAGCGAGGCAAACAACAACTCTCAAGATCAAGCATGTGAGAGAGGGAGAGAAATGATGCTTCACAGAGGTATGGCTGTGCTCAGCCATAAAAAGGGAGCGAGCCAGTGAAAGATTGAGGGAATATTCCCTATTGGAATTGCTCCACCCCTAATGACTAGGAACCAACACACTGGAAATCAAAACGAAATCATTCCGCTTTGATCTAGTTTCCAAACATAGCCTAAGTGGCTCAAAAATACAATTCGAAAGTTCATTAGTTGGCTAAAGTTAAGGACTAAACTTTATCAAGTAAACTTTAGCAACTAAACTTTACACTAAAAATACTGCAATATATGTGTGTTTGGACATCCTCTTATCTTCCTTACTCATTATTTCTAGAACTGCTTTGGCCATAGTATCAAATGATAAATCCCCTAGTTGACAATGCTGAAGAATCACCTTAGCTTCATCTTCATTCATGCTTGCTGCCAAAGTAGCACAAAAAACTTACCATCTTCCTTCCTGTCTAGGTACCATAATCCACCATGGCTAGTACCAATTCCAATAATCTCCTTTCCTATCCTCTTGTCTTTAATCAGATAGTGCTCTTGATCAAAAGAGACTCGATAGTCCATTTGATCAACTAATGCACTTAGTGATACTAGATTAACAGTAAAAGAAGAGACATGCAAAACTGATGATAGAGTAATTGATGGGGTGCACTTGACAGTACTAATGCCTTTGATAGGTTGACATGTCCTGTCATTAGTTTGAATGGTCTCCTTATATTAGCTGGATACGGTGTGTACGATATAAACTCATCAGGGGCACCAGTAACATGTTTGGAAGCACAAGAGTCCAATATCCATCCATGTTGAGCTCTCTTCATACTTGAGAGCTTCAGCATGAATGTCTCCCAACTTGGTACCCGGGGCATCAGCACCACCTTCTATATCATCTCCATTTTCTTCATTGTTTCCTTACTTGAGGATGACATCTCACTGATTTTCATAAAGAGTAACTTTACCAATTTTTTTAGTTCAGATAATCCCCCAAGAACTTCCATGATTTCTTGATTCTCCCCTGTCTTCTACTTTCTCCCTTCATAGAAACCTATAAGCTCCACATCACAATATCTCTCCTTACGAGCAGCAGCACGCTGCTCCACCTTCACAATCACCTCCTCTGCTCAAGCCTATGGTTCCCTACTGAACCCAACACTAACACACTCAAGAGACCAACAACGAGCAACAATTCCTATTTTTTTAAGCTTCTCCTTGCCACTTGCACTCATGCACCAGATGGCTAACAACCCTTCCTTGCTTCTACCAATCAGCTCACCACTCACCCTGCTTGCCCCAAGCAAGCTAAAGAAGCAAAGGATTGAGTTATTGCCTCCCATTGTACTGCTGGTGGAGGTGGAGGGGAAGGCGCGGAGGGGGGGGAATACATCTAGACGCCATCAAGACGACTAGTATGTATTGTACAATAGTTATTGTCAGTTTCTAGTAATGACAAAAACCAATATACTAAAAATGCCTCTAGTAATTATAAGCCATGGTGGGCTAGTGAAAGGTCCTTGTTTAATTTTGGTAATTGAGTGACAACCTAGGTGGACTAATTGTGTTTAATGTGAGATACATAAGTGATTAGTCCACAGGTACATGTGTGTGAGCAACATATGCCATGGAGGATGAAAATGGCTCAGAGATGTTGCAAAGCTCACACATGTGATGAAGAGCTCATTGCACAAGAGGCATGACATTGAGTCATGTGATCAAGGTGAAGAAGATCAAGACAAGGCTTAGCTTGATGGACCGGTTGCAAGCATGAAGGGCAAGTTGGAGGCTTTGGAGCGATGGACTGCATGGCGGTGAAGCTTGAGCAAGACTTGACACCGACGGATGGAGGCAACGGTGAAGAGCAAGTGAAGTCAAGATCGATGAACCAATATGGTCACTGATGATATGGAGTGGATCATATCATTTGTGATTGGTTGGTGCATGTGTTGCATCGACATCGAAGGAGATGGAAATGGAATGCGCAAGGCAAAGGTATAACCTAGGGCATTTCATTTCACCGGTCATAGGCGTGTAGAGAAGTTGATGACGGGTTTAGGATAGATGGCTTTACTATTAAGAGGAGCAAACTTGTTTGCATATCGGTCATCTAGTGCCACTTGAGTGATCTAACCTTGTATATGTGTTAGGATCGAGTGGCGTTGAGAAAAGAGTGCTAATCCTTTAGAAAAATATTTGTGAAAAGCTAACACATGTGCACAAGGTGGTGATCACTTGGTGGTGTTGGCACATTTACAAAGGAGAAGAAGTTGGAGTTGAAACGGATCAACTCGGCAAAGAAACAGAGGCAAGAAGTGGTCACTGGAGGTGACCGGACGTAGGCCTTGGGAGGACCTACGCGTCCAGTCATTTTTATCCGTGGCATGCTGGCTGGCCGAAGGCAAGGAGTTGGGACTGGATGCTGACCCTGGTTTCATCGGTGTGTCCGGTCACCTTTTGAAGGGCGATGTGTTGGCACGAACGGACACGTAGTGGCTGAGTTCGGTCGGCCATGATGTTTGATGATAGTGGCGGGGGTGGCAGACGCGTGGTAGGCGAAGAAGGAGGACGTAGGTGCTGAGTCCGGTTAGGTTGGACTGACGCATTCGGTCATCGTTTGGCCCTCTCTGGACCTCTCTAGAAACGATCGGACGCTAATAGCAGTGCGTCGATCATCGGTTCGGTGGCGAGCGCGTGCACGGGATCTAAAGCAGTGTGGGTGCGTCTGGTCAGTGCCTGGTGCGTTCGGTCGTTTCTTGACCATTGAGAGGAGGTGTCAGTGACTGTTGAGATCGGGCGGCTCTGGTTTGTAACACCCTTGGTGTTACGTCCTAACAAACTACTAAATCATGTCATGAGCATCATGTTTATGTAATAATGCATGTGATAGAAAGTGTTGATAAATTTCTTGTAGCCTAAAATGACCAATAAAAATGTTAAATGGAAATTTATTCGATAGCTCATGGTATGTCAAGTAGGGTGGAAAACCAATTTTTATTGAGCAAAGGTATTATAGAACATGTGTGTGACACCTAAATATGGTTTGAAGGACAAACTTTATAGATGACAATGCAACTCTTGCTGTAGAAAAATAAAATGACAAGCTAGTATTTCTAATGGCTTGGAAATGGAACTTGAAGTCAAATTTAGCTCAAGACTTGGAAGAAATTTTAAGTTTGAAAATAGTGTGATAATGCCATGTTGGTGAATTAATTCTAGAAAATCTAGCTAAAGGTCAATGCTGTGTTTTTGCTCCTTATGGTAGATTGATGTCCGCTCGTTAGCATGGTCGAGGTAGTTTAGCTTCAACTGTGTTAGGTTAGTTTTTAGGACGTGCACTTTAAAATTTGTGCACGTCGTATGCCTGGCTCGTGCGCACGGTCACCTCGCATGGCTGCTCGCCGTAGTGCGGCTGGCAGCATTTCACGCGCCGTGGTGCCGAGCCTGGTCGGCCTGTCTTAGCCATGGGTTGGCCGTGGCTAGCCCCAGCGGGCCGCTGTCATCGCCCTGAGCTGCTAGCCGTCGCGTTGCTGCCCTACCGCGCTGCCGCGCTACTGCCCCCACTACGCCGTGCCAGAGGGGCTACCATGCTCGCTATGCCGGTGTAGGTCATTGTGTGGTCACATGGCGTGGCATCATCACGATGCTATTGTCAGGTGCCCCCGCTATCGCTGCAGGCGCGCGCCATCTGGATTCATTGATCCGCGCGTGGGGTCGGGCCGAGGTCGGGGCCATTGTTGCCATGGCTACGTGGCAGTCGCCCTGCCCTATGATTCACCTACAGCGAGTCTATGTCACCGCTCGCCACGTCTGGGTCAACTGACCCCAACTTTGGGGTGACGATGACGCCTCCCTGCTTCGCCCTGTCCCGCTAGCCAACGTCGGTGAGCCCCGCTCAGGTTTTGCCGGCTCCATTCAAAGCGGTCGTGCCAAGCCCTTTGAACCGCACCGGTGTGCACATGTTTCATGCTACCACCATTGAATGGAGCCCCCCCCGTCTTAATCCGCGTCGCCCTCGCTCGGGTGTCCTCTCCATCGGCAATTCGCCTAGCTCAGGGCTTCATAGTTCGATTCATGATTCCATCACACCAGTAAGTGGCATAAGAAGGCAAACTAGGCGCCCATCTTCCCCACATGCCCGGCCAAGCGCTACCGACTGCCAATTTAGCATTTCAAAACGCTAGCCGTGCTGAGAGGTTTGGGGGTAAGGCTTGTAGGGTCAATAGCAGTTCAATTGCTCATAACCCCGAACTCGCCTTGACTCCCTCCATCCGGTGCTCCGCTGCTATTTTGGCCAGGGTGGCTCGATGACGGTGGGTGAGTGCGACGATGTCCATCATGGAGCGCCGCCGCCCCGCTCGGTCGCATGTGGCCAGCTCTGCTCGGGCCGCCGCTGACTGGACCATCAACTCGAACGAGCTCGCTGTAAGCTCCTTATGCTCACCCCGCTTACTCGTTAGTCTTCTAGCTGCTCTAGCTCATTGGAACAATCACGCCACAGCTATGGATAGCCGCTCGCCACTGCAAACTCGCGCCAATGCGTCTCTGAGCCCCTAACCACCACCCATCCTTACGCGTTTAGCCGTAGATGGTGATCGGCCCCTTACTTCCGTCGTAGCGAGCCTAGTTTTGCCCGACGTAACCACCTTATGCCGTCGGCCACCGCGCCGCCACGCGCGGGGGTTCTAGGGATCTTCCCGTGGTAAAGCTGAAACATATGAGAGTTTGGTTGTAAGATTACTGACGGTAGGAATAGTGCGCATAGTGCCACGAAATAAGTTGATAGATCAAGATCTTTTCTGCAAAATAGCCAGTGAGCACGAGGGATCCCATGTTGGGCCGCTTGCTAGGCTGGCTTGCTACGCGCGCCCGTATCCCGCGTTGGGCCAAGCTGGGCTGCTGGGCTGAATGCTTGCCACCGGCCCTTTTGTTTTCTAAAGTATTTTTCTAATTTAGTTTCTAAGGCAAATTTGTAAATGCAATATAAATTTGTGTAGTTGGCCAAAATTATGAAACTAATTTTGTTAAGTTCCTAAAATCATGATCTATCTGCTAGTATATTTTGTTCACATTGTTTTATAATATTTTCAGGAGTGATCTAATTAATTTGAGATGCTTAATATTGTTCAGATATAAACTTGAAGGAATTTTTGTGAAAAATTGGTGATAGTGTTGGCTCTAAAACTTTTATAGTAAATTCTTAACATTATTAGATGCTCACTGTAAATTTTGTAGCTTGATAATAATTGTTTGCTAAGGTAGCTAAATGAGCCATAGTTTGAAAATATATATTTAATCAATAAAATGCCAAAACACCTTGAGATTTTAGAACTAAAACATTTTTCTGGAGACAAAGCCTTACTTGATGACGTAGATAAGTAGATTAGTATGTTAGTCATTAAAGCTAGGCTAGCTCGTTAGCTTGCATAGCGTAATCGTATTTTAGAGTTGTAGTTGCCGTTGATTATTTACGTCTCTGCGTTGTATCCACGTATATCATAATAGGAACAACGATGGATCATGGAGTTGACCAAAGTAGCAGAAAAGATGGTGCCTTGATGATCGTGTTACTATGATGTAATGCTAACTTTTGGTTATATCTTACCTAGGCAAGCCCCGATGCATAACCCCTATTATTCTGCATTTTAATTTATGCTTGTGCATTAAGTTTTAAGGAGTTGGATGAAAACCACTTGCATATATATATATATATATATATATATATATATATATATATCCTTATCCTATGAGTCCTACTAGTATGTCAGAATCATGTAGATGGCTATGCTATAGGATTCCGTTGAAGTCGAGTGATTACCTGTCACTCGCGAGAGATAGGAAAAATATTATTGTTGTTATTAAATTACTATCACGTGGAATATATATGGATGATAATTGGAGATCAGGCAGAAAGGAACTTTGGATCTAGACTTGGTTAGGCATTCGAGCGAGGCTTGGATTGCATTTGTTCCGCCTGTGTGGATTGAGGACCGTCCATTGCTGTGGATGGTAGTCAGGTCACAGACTTATTATTCTGAGCACATACTTACTTATGGGAGCGGGAAGGCTCGTTACGCTCTTGTTGTGGGTTTCGACTCTTTTCGGACCGACTGATTGGAGGCGGGGAAAGGTGGAGGTCTAAGCACCATACTGAGACTGGGTCTCAAGTGGGAGATTAGAGTCTAAGTTTGGACGGGGACCTGGACCCCTTGACAGGAGTGGAACGGGTTGGTCTTATTTGTTGCTGGTAGGGATGAAAACGGTATGAATATTTTCCGACCATATTCGAAACCAAATCCGTTTAGAGGGGTTGAGATTTGTTCGTATCTGAGTCCGGATATCCAACATCCAATACCGTATCCGTATCCAAATACTCAAATCGCATATTTATGATGTCGATATCCAATCATATTCTATCCGACATAGTTGACACTATCCGTATTCGAATCCGAATCCAGACAGAAATATGAAAACAAATGTAATATCGGTGATATCCGTCCATATCTGATCCATTTTCATCCCTAGTTGCTGTGGTACAAGTGAGGCGTGTGTTTCTAGGTATCCAGCTGTGATACATTGATTCACGAATTGCCGTTTCTATAAGACGGTACAATTTGGCTATGGTCTAGCACCGTAGTAAGAACTGGAACTTGAAAGGTGATAAAATGGTTCTGATTGCTTACCACCTGCTTGAAAGTAGCATAGGTGCTTACATAGAATGGATAGTTAATGAACTAAGGATGACTGTTAATAAAATTTAATAAAAGGACGCACGTTTAGTAATGCTTCCGCAGATGCAATAACCCACAAGCCAAATAAGCCTCGCATATCCTTAGAGTCTTTTGCTCCCAACCAAACACACTCATATTCCCCAACTATTGGTCAGATTTTTGCAGATGCATGCAACACATGATAGTATGCTGATTCTATAATACCCTAAAATGATTTTCCTAATTATTAATTAATTTTATTGATTTGTTGATTTTTCCATGAATTTATCTAGGCCAAAAATATTTTTTATGAAATTAAAATCAAATATAAGTCTTAGAAACATGTGTGTTGCATTCATGCTAGTGCATTGGTTTTATTTTATTTGTAGGGCTAGAGTTGTTTGAGTTGAATTCAAATTTCATTTGGATTTAACTTTTTTAGGGAACATTTGAATTTAACTAAGTTTGAAAAGGTTAGAATAGGAAAACCCTATCTTTTTCTTCTTTCAGCCAGCAAACCAGGAGCCCAACTCGGCCCTTCTTTTTTTCTTCCCCGTGCCCCAACTCGGACCGTTCAACGGCCCGCAGCCACGTTCGCTCTCTCCCGCTGACGGATGGGGCCTGCCCAGCAGCGTCTCCAGCCCTTCGTCTTCCTCGAGTTGAAAAAACGCCGCCGCCGCCACCGTTTCCCTCCGCCTTGTACCTGCCGGCGTAGTAGCCATCAAGGGCCGCCCTAATGAATGCGGTGGTAACCGCCGAGCCCTTCCTTTCCTTTAAAATGAGCCCCACGTGCAGCCGAGCTCCCCTTCCGAAAAATCCTAGCAGCGCCGTCGCCCTTGCAATCCCCCGCACCGGAGCGCAATCGTCGTCGATACCTTGTCCAGGAACTTCGCTAGGTTGTGTTGCGTTGGCATACATCAACACCGTCGTTTTTCCTTGAGTTTTGAGATTGTTCGAGCTCACCGGAGTTCTTCTCTCTTTGTAGATCACCGCCGCCTACAAACATCCGCGTCAGTGAGCCTTCCCTCGATGTGAACCTCCTCGTTGATTTTCTTCTGATCAATGAATCACGCACTCCCAGGCTGCAGGAACTGAAATTCCTGCCTCGCCACATCACAAACAAGAATCAAATGCCATTTCACAACCCTGAAGAAAACATGCCCCCATGAATCACAGTACCTGAGTCTTATACCTAACTAAATTCCCAGAAAATCCACCCTGAATCACGTTATCAACCAGTGCCTGAGACTTGTTACCTAATTACCAAATACCCAGAAAATCATGCCACAAAAATTGCAGGTTTCTTGTCTTTTTTCAACTCCATGTAGCTTAGGCTGCGGGGAGTAGCGCCACTCGCGCATGTAATGACGTTGCTATCCTCTATTTATTATAAATCAAAGCTGGGCAACCAGGTCTTTCAAAAAAAAAATTACAGGTTTCAACATCAGCCCATAAATGGCTCGACTTCAATCACCAATATCTTCACCACGTCGATCCTGCTCGTGAGCGCTGTGCGTACGGCTTTGAGCTCGTCGAGGATCATCTTGGTGTTGGGATCCATGGTGCTCAGCTGTTTGTGGAATCGGGTGAAGTGATCGTGTTCGATTTGGTGGGGTTCCAGGGTGAACGAACTCGTGCCTCAGCCGTCGACCGAATCCACCTCGGCATGGACCTACGGGACCTCAAGTTCGACACCGCAAGAGTGAAGAACAGAGATCAACCCGCGTGGGGGATCACTATTCGGGGTCAAGACGAAAGAGACGAGAGCAATGCGGGGGAATCGAATGGATATGATACACCAATTTTGTTAGCAGCTCAATAGAATTCGGAATTTGGGAAGGATAGCAAGAAGGGGATAGGGCAAGACGAGGTCTGCTATATTAGTTCATAGGAGAGTTTGTTATATAATTGTTCTTAACCCCTTACGCAAGAAGCTATTACATACTTATAGGGTCTGTTTGGTTGCCTATATAACCCCTTATCCAGGCCCTCACAGTGCAGTTTGGTCATGCTTGGTTCCTTGCATAGGCTCATATGCATGCTAGCGCTATCCTCGAAGCAAGCCCAACCTACATCCCACTGTTCGATCAAATCCTGCGTATCTAGCTATGCACCCTTTCTCTTGCACCCACTTTGCAGCCCAAGATATGGTCTAGCCATTTATGCAGGAAACCAATCACACACGACACTATAATATCTAATGCAATACAATACTAACGCAATTAATCAATCAGGCCCATAGGGACGACACCACGCTGCGCAGGCACGACGTCGAGAGCACTTGTTCTGCCAGTCCGGGCCGAAGACGCGTGGGTTCAAGGTCCTGAGCCTGCGCAGCCTTTCTTCCTGTAGGCCATCTTGCCACGCGCATGTTGTCGGACGATCGTCAGGCGTAGGCGATGCTGAGCCTGACGCTGGTGCTGCTGTAGTGGTAGTAGTAACACCACCCTGAATCACATTATCAACCAGTGCTGAGACTAATTACCAAATACCCAAAAAATCGTTACCGCGAAAATTGCAGGTTTCAACATCAGCCCATAAATGGTTCGATTTCAATCACCAATATCTTCCTAGGCAACAAAGTTGCAAATGTATGTAGTCTACGGTCGACTTCAATCACCAATATCCTAGGCAACGAAGTTGCAAATGCATGTAGTCTACGGTTTCAAAAAGAGACGGCTGATGAAATGGCATGGCGTTCTAGCGGACCTCGGTGTCAAACTTGAGGCAGATGCCCATGCTGAAGAGTTCCTGGTACAGCAGCTTGGAGCCGTAGGGCACGTTGACCCGGACGATGCGCTCCGCGGAGCAGCAGAACATGCAGTAGGGGCGTGCACCTTCTTGCTGCCGCCCTCGGCAGGCCTCATGATCACGTTGGCCACCCGCTCGCAGGCCTGGCAGATGTGCATCTGGGAGAAGTCGCTGAGCGTGAAGAGCCGCTCGTGGAGGTTGCCGGCGGCGCCATGGGCGAGCATGCAGTCGCGCTCCATCTCCCCGAACTTGACACCCCAAACCACTTCTTGTCCTCCACCGGCTGCCGCGTGACCGGGTGCACCGGCCCTGTGTTCCGGAACTTCACCTTGTCCTCCGCCATGTGCACCAGCCGCTGGTAGAAGGTCGGCCCCATGAACATCAGGGACTTCATCCGCTCGCTGGTCTGCCCGTTCAGGACGCTCTCCTCACCCCACCTTGAAAACCCAGCCCTGCAAAGCAAACCCACAGGTATAGAAACATGAGAAAAAGCTGTGCCATACGAATGGCCGAATGGCTAACCAGCCTCACATATATATGCATCTTTATTAATCAGTGCATCTACTGATCTACACCATGGGAATGCATCATTGAACATGTTCCTATAGCCTCACAATGAGAGGGCAAAATGAGCACTTGCAAAAGCCATAACAAAGAACCTTGACATGAGATGCCATGTGCTACAATTCAGTTACCAGTATCCTGTCTAGTTTCCCCACATGTGTGCAAGGGCGAATTAAAGTACAAAGGTGAGAAAGGAATCCGTCATGTAAATAGAACTTACTTGTGCAGCTGTTCGGTGATCACGTCCACGGTTGGAGTGGTGAACAGTATTGCATACCTGACCTTCCCACCCATGGCAATCCCCTTCCCCAGAGCAGCTTCAAGCAACTGACCAGGGGTCTGACGAGTTGGAAAACCGTGTGGGTTTATGACGATGTCTGGAACTATCCCTTGGCAAGTAAATGGGAAATTCTCCTGGGAATCCAATAGGCCAACCACTCCTTTCTGCCCATGCATGCTAGCAAACTTGTCTCTGACGCATGGTGAGCGAGACTGAAACGATTATTAGATTAATCACTAGGGAGATTGACAAGTGGGCATACAGCACTTGTAGCAAGCAAGAAAAGTAAGAGAATAAGTATTGTTATGAAATGGTGCAGATTAGAAAACTAAATCTTCTATATATCATTGACACCTAAGGTGATATCAGAGCACTAAATATTCAAGACAAAAATGTAGATCATCTATCATTTCCAAAATCATAAGGAGAACATACATACACAAGTTGAGCAAAACATGCCAAATATCTGAGAATAATGCCATGCCCTACTGTACTATGTAAGGCTATCTCCAACAATAACACCCAAAATACAAGACCCATTCGTCCTTTGAGTAGCGCTACAGGCAAAAGTTCAATACCTATTAGGCATCTTCTCCAATAACAAGACTCAAAAGAGAATCTTTCTGCAAATGGGTTTCTAGGAGAGAGGATGCCCATATTTGGGTTGTGCCTCTTGGGCAAACCAAAATAGTCTCCCGTATAGGTACTCTGTTGGAGGCTGATTTTGGGTCTCTTGCTACCTATTTTGGGTTTGTGTGCCCATATGGCTTCCTTGTTGGAGACAGTCTAAGGAGAATGCCACTGCATGCAAGCATGGGCCACGAAAAACAATGCAGAATAATCTTGAAAAGATTTATTAGTCACCTGTCTTAGAGTAACAGTTGCAAAGTTCACCTCATCATCATTCGCTGAAAGAACTACCTTGGCCACCATCCCTTGCTCAGTATGCATCAGTTTGGCACTATGATCTTCACCAGACTCAGAGACCTTTCCAATGACAATGTCACCACTTTGAAGACTTGCTCCAACATAGGGTAAACCCTCACATTCCAGACTGTCAACCTTCCCTCTCTTGCTTTGCACTTTATCAAAATTGATACTTTCCCTGTGTTTGAGACGCCTTGTGATCTCTTTGTTTTCGACCTGTGCTTTATAGCTCTTGAAATGTAGTGTACGAAACATGCCACGCTCTAAAGAGGCCCTATTCAGCACCTGAGAATCTTCTTGGTTGAATCCCTGATGTACGTTGACTGAGACTATTGTATTTTGGCCATTGAAATATTCTGGTGTATTAAAGTCATCTTTTTGTCCAAAGCTGTAGGCTGTCTCTGCCATTCCAAGACCATAGGACACCACAGTTTTAAACAAGGGTCTTTGTGGATAGAAGATTTAATGTGAAAGGGTGTCAAGTCTAGTGTGAGAATTTGTGGGAGAGTAGCCAATAGTCTGCTGGGATATCTTTTGAGCTTGCATGAGAACCCTCCTAGCGTTATCATGGTTGGCAAAGGGAATGAGACTGCAACTCAACCCTAGCAAGAAAGAAGGATCAAGTTCACAATGAGTAGAGCCAGAAGACTCGTCTTCTTTCTCCCCTGCGAATAGATGTCTAATTCCAGATGCACATCGGATGTCCTCCTCTTCTTCAACACCAATCAACTCAACTATGTTTTGATCCATAAGTTCCTGAAAAGAGTATAGTCCATCTTTTGGTCTTGTGATTCTTCTTAGATTTTCAACTACAAGAAGTGGTCTTAGAATTCTGCCTGGATCAGAAAATACACGAACTTCTTTATGGTGCTTGTCCATTTTGATTTCAACCTAATCAAATTAAAAATAGGAAAAATAACAGTATTACTACCAGCTTGTTGCAACATATGTACTTAAGTATTCCACTGAAGCAGAAATAGTACATGTAACAAAACAATCATATTCCACCTCGTGGCAAAAATATATATTGAATATTCCTAAACATACACCAAATGCATAAGGAAATAAAGCAAGTTCAGTTCAGAATTCCATTAGCATGAAATTTCAGATCACCATAAAGTTTTTTTTTTCTTTTTGAAGATTATGAAAAGGAATACTAGTTTTTTTTTGGGAACGAATTAAAGGAAAAACTAGTAATAAGCAAGAGAAGATTAGAATGGTATCGACTCATCACAAGATAATTAAAGTGAGTCCGATGTTAAGGTTGGTGGGTAATTGCTATGAAATTTTTTAACCAGTAGATACATGAGCACAGCTATACTGAAAGAAACAACTTTCAGTAATCAAGAACTTATTAAGCAGCAAAATCTATCACGATATCATGAAGCATCAGGACTCATGATGGTACAAGGTAAATATATCCAAAAAATTGAAAGTATGAATAATGGTTTATTAGAGTTTTCAGAGACCACGAACGGTAGTAAGACACTATCCTGGGATCTGAAAACTGAGGTTCATGACAACGGAGTGTTAATTGACAGATACGGAAACTGAGAAAACCTGAGGATCAATTAGCTTGCTACGCCTCAAGCTTCTTAAACGCGAAGTCAATTCGTGTGGGTCTGCACATACTCCAAGCAAGCCTCCATTCAGAAGATCCTGAATTTCCCAGAAATATCTTGTAGAGAAATATCATTCAGTTTCTTCATTCCAGAAGAAACAAATGTATCAATCAACGGTTTCCTCACTACAGAGCTAACCACAGCAGTCACAGCAAGTTTTTTTCACAAATCCACATTTTTCACCATCAGTGGTGGACAAAAAACATAATTTTCCCCAGTAGGATGGATTCCTGCAAAAGGAAAGTCAGTTTGCACATGGATATTGGAAAAGGAAGAGAGTAGGCATGCATCATTTTTTTTGGTAGAAAGGAACAGGGAACTTACGGGTATCTTGCATCTCCAACCGTTCCAGAATACGCAAACCACTGTCGCGTCCTCCTCAGATCAGACATCATTTGAAGTGGATTTGTTCTCCGAAGGGTTGCTACAACCCCTGAACACCTTTCTTTTTTAAAAGGATGCTGCCAAGAACCAGTGGAGAAGGCCCGGTTCAATCCATTGGTAATAATTGATGCATCCACATAACGCCTAAGGTCATGCAAGCTGCCATCATTGCTCAAATCTCTCTGCACGAGCTTAACCATGCGTCTTTCTGCTCTCTTAATATGAGTCCAGAGTTCTCTCCGAAGCAATTGGCAGGCAAGATCTAGCCTCTTGTTACGGAAATCATCCTTATTATCACATTTTCGGTTGCCAGAGTATGCCATTAGCAGACATTTGACCATGTAACCCAAGAAAAGTGCCTTGCTCCTCACCCCATTGACACTAGGAAACATATACCTACAAACATACTCATCAAAGGATTCTTTGGGTGGAAACTTTGATTTTCTGATCAGCTCATCAACATATTGACGGGCTCTACCTGGAGTGCGGAAGCCTTCAAATTCTTCATGAGATTCTTTAATAGTTGATGATATTATGTTGACTATGGAAGCACCACAGTCTAGGATATCAATCATATCAAAAGCTTCCTTGTCTGACGATACACCAAGTGCAAAAAATACTACCCAAATTGGCAGAATCGTACCCATGAAGTAAATGTTTATGACTTTGCAGATTTCATTGCGTTTGGATGGAACGAGTTTTATATCGATCTTTTCTCGTCTGATTTGAGACGTGTAACTTGTATTCCAGCTAGGGCGGTCTGTGACCCAAATCCTTGATAAAAACCTTTGCTCTTCAGCAATGAATACCTACAGAATTTAAAGCAATCATAATGAGATGTTCTTCACCCAGACATGGTGTCAAACATGTTCAATATCAAAAAGGTAAAACTTTCTTAACTTCAGTGATAATTTGTTAACTGCAGAATTTCTTTGACAACGTTACAGAAACAATTTCCATGCATAATTTATGAAGCACCATCGTCCTACTATATAAATATTTGATTTGAACTTTGACCACATGCATATAGTACTTATCACAGCACTTGCCAAGCTAAAATTTGTAAACTCCATTTGATTTAAACCTGAAATTTCACAAAACATATGTTTGGCAGTGCCAGGATAGTCTCCCTCATCTATCTCTCTCTCCCTTAAGTATTGGGCAAGGTAAGTAACACAGTAATACTTCCCTCATGGCACCCTCCAGCCTAAGGCGTGCACTAGAAGTGAGCCGCAGTCACCCTTTGTGAAACTTGCGATAGCCAGGACTCAACTCAAAACCTTTGTCTCTGACAACATATTGAGTTTCATGCACTAATTAGTTTTTTTATCAACATGCACTAATTAGTTTGCCAAAGGCCAAAGCTTAAACTATTGAGAAAGGTGGGCGATATAGCAAGCATGTAGGGCAATTGCATAGCAGTGCCATATAGAGTCGTCGCATATATTTGAACCATAAAACTCGCCCTCTCCAAAAAAAAAAAAAAACATAAAACCTAATTTGTTCTGACTAAATATCTATTACATGCCCCACTTGATACATAATATATTTACAGCACCATCAAAATCTATAAGAATGCACAATGCAATGATCTTTGTGAAATACATTTGCTGAGAATTGAATGAGCAGGCATGAATCATGTCAGGCAGTACCTTTTCTGTTCCTTTGATCACAAAGTAGCCACCAAAATCAAACTGGCAATCACTTTCTTGAAGTTTATGCAGCCAGCACAAATTTGACTTCACCATCACAGGTAACAATCCCATGCTGACTTGTTTAGTTTCTGTCATTATATCTCTTCTATGAACATGTGTATCCTTACCTGTTTTGGCTTTGTCACTTTTGTCGAGTATATAAACCTGATAAAGCCAAAACACTAGTTGATCAGGTGGTAAAATATCAGTATAAATCTTGTTGATACAAAGATCAAGGTCATAACTTGATTACAGATGCCAGAGTAATTTTAAATCACATATGCTGCTCAATATACAGGGAGAAGGCAATACTACAAGCAGAATGCCAAGGCACAGTGCAATAGCTACATTCAAAGTCTACATGAGTTTTGAAGGCTGAGTAAGGGGGAAAACATCAGTGACATCATTATGGCTATTGTGCCATGAAAAGTAAAGTTAAAAATGAACTCGAGAAGGAGCTTAATCTAACTAACTTCCATGTCATTTATGAAATATAAGAAAAGACTGAAATGGTCACATTAACATCCATACTAGTTAAGAGAATAAGAAAGCTTTTCTGGAATATCTGAAACATTTTTTATTTTTTTCCATTTATATTATATATAGTTTAGTCTTTCTTAACAGGTACAATATATTTTACCCCTACTGTTTACTTGATATGTAACATAAATTAGGACATCCTGACCTGAACAGTCATTTCTACATTCATCCTGGACGCATATGTCATCTTCTGGAGGTGAGCATGTCTAGGCTTAAATTTGAGATCTTGCTGTTCGAGATCAGAGTTGTCAACCATAAACACTGGCTCACCAAGCTTAACCCTACCAAATTTAACAGTTGCATGTTTCCAAGCACCATCTTTATTTGAAGGGTCATAATCAAGCTCCACAGTGATCTCTCCAAAAGAATCAAAGAGCTCTTGGAGTCCATGGGAGACAAAATGATTGTATGAGTTTATCTGATGGCTAACCAGTCCAGTTTCACTGAAAAATGATCTTGATGCTTCTTTGCAAAACTTCTCGAGGCTTGCAACATCAAAATCAACTGGTACATGTGAGGGTAGGTCTGAAGAAGCCTTTCCTTTCCCTTCATCTTCCTTAGGCAGTATTTCTTTCAAATCCACATCCATAGCATTCTGCTTTTCATTCCCTTCATCTTCCACAGATATTACACCTGTCAAATCCACATCCATAGTAGACTGCAGTTCATCAACTTTGCCAGAAGGCTGCCGCTCCCCTTTTGCACCGTCCTTGTGGGGATCTTCAACATCTCCATAGCCATCCAAATTCAGGCAATCCATCATATCAGTATCTGAGATAACAGGTGACTGATCACCATCCATTTGTGGTTCCCCCATTGGTAAACAAAAGGCAGCTGGTACTCGGTATCAACAAAATCTCTGCCTTTACAATAGAACAGGGAAACAACATAATCAGCACAGTCATCATAGAAATGCACAACTTTGAAATCAGAAAATCAGAAAGCAGAACATGTGCATCCACATGGCATTCAGCGACAAACACTGAAATCTCACACAATTTGTGCAACAACGCAACTTTTCAACTTCTTAACCAAAAGATAAATCAGTATACGATGTGCACCCAGGGCTCCACGTAGCATTCCACAAAAAGAAGAGCAATCAGATAATTTATCAGGCAGATGCATGCGCAAAGATGCTGCCTTTATAAAAAAATTGACACATCAGACATCCATTTCACTGAATTCTACCTAAATGGAGCACCTTACAGGCATAGCAGTACCAATCACGACAAAAAAAAAAAAAAAAGATTTTCAACAAAATCCACCATTTTACTCCCCCAGTCTCCCTCTCTGGTCCTTTTCTAATGGCGATTTGGGCAGGCAGGCCCACCACACCATCAAGTATGGCAAGTTCGCGCAACCTTGCATCATTTTGGGATTTAGAAATCAGAAGAGGGCTCGCCACCACCATGCGTCCCGATCAACGATCACGGGGCACCACCAAAAAACCCCCAGAATTCAGCACCGCACTAGCAGCACAAAACCCCACCCCGGCCATGAGACGCACACAAAGTCACAAACAACAAGAACAGGGGCGGGGTGCCCACCTGAGGCCACGTCAATGCTCGAAGCGCCAAAACCACGCGCTGCCGGCGGCGAGGGGGCACGGGCTCCGAAGCCCTCGCCGCCGAACGAAACAAAGAAACGAAAAAAAAGCGGCCTTTTTTTTTCGAGAGAGACGCGTGCACCAGTCCAGGCCGCGAGCTAGCGACCCAGTCCTGCAGTCCAGGCCCAGGAGCAGAGGAAACGCCGCATTGCGCCACGCGCCGCGGCCGGCGGCGCGGAACGGGGCGGGCGCGAGATGGTCGTGGAAACGAGGCGCGGAAATGGGCGGAGGGCGGAGGGCGGAGGGCGGAGGGCGGAGGGCGGAGAGGCGTACCTTGCGCGCCAGCGATCGCCGGCAGCGAGGCGAGGAGAAACCCTACGGCGCGCCGGCGCGACGCAGGCGCCGGCGCCGGTTGGGGTTTTCCTCGCTGCGTTGCGACCGAGAGGACAGAGGAGAGGAGAAGACTGCGAGTCGAGTGTGCTTTTGCTCTGCTTTATGGTACCGTAGGAGGAGGCAGGCAACCAGAACCAAGCGAGGAGGATCAGCACAGTGGACGGCAGCACGGAGGCCCGCGCTGTGCCTCTCTCTGCTCGCCGTGGCCGGACCAGGGCCGTGGCTTCCTCCGTTTCTCGCCAACCACTGCCCCGCTGGGCCGCTGGTGCTTCGGCACGCTTTGCGGCTCTCTGTTCTCTCCTGTTCTGCCGGGCCTTTCCCTTTAGCTGGGTCCCACCGGTTAGTGTCTCTTTCACTGCTCGGGGCTGGATAGGCATCCCACGGAGGCACGGAGCCACTCGGCATACGAAAAGCTTGGCGATGGGGGATTAGGGGCAGTATTATCAATTTATCATAAACTGTAAACAGTGGGTCAGTTGTTGTTTAACCATTATTTGGTCTAAATGGCCACTTAACAGTCATTTAAACAGGCTAAACTCTCATTTAAACGGAAACGATGTAGCTATGTGTAGGGTTTAAATGGTGTATGAACTGGCTAAACGACCGTTCGGGTGGTGGAAAGAAGAGGGTTTATGGCCTTTATGGGGGGTGTGATGAGATGTGATGCATAGAAGATCATGCGACGGCGGTGAAAAATTTTGGATGCAAATGTATTGTTAGCGCGAGTTGCCGTTTCGGTTCTTTCGATATGTGGCTAAACGACCATTTAGACGAACATTATCTAGGAGTGGTGGAAAGAAAGAGAGTTATAGGGGTGTGATGAGATGTGATACATAGAAGATCAAGTGACCAGTGGTGAAAAGTTTTGGACGCACATTAGTTGCTCCTAAACGCGTAATGGAACGCAAGCCTCCCAAGGCCTCCGCATCAATCTGGCCAACACACGCATGCCGCGTGGGTGGGTGGTGCCGAGCGTTCGATTCCAGTTAGCGTGGGTTGCGTTTCGGTTCTTTTGGTAGGTGGTTGTGACTTATACAAATAAAAAAGTTAGGTATTATTTGGCTGCACTCTAATCCACATTAATATACTATGATTAAGGTAGATTACAGTGCAGTCAAATAACAACCTACGTCTTATTTTGCAAATATTAAGGTTATATGGTTTTGGTTCTACTTGAGAGGAGGTGAAAAACAGTGTGGAGCTACAAGCTAGGCCATGTGAGTTTTAGTTGCTCTTTACTCTACTTTTAGGCGCACATGAGAAGGCATGCCCGCACAAAAAAAATGGCCCTCTTAGTAAAGCGTGGCACACAGAAGATACTTGATATACTTGCACAGTCCTGCTGCTTGATTTTGAGCATTCATGAGATGGACTAGGGCTAGCATGGCCACACGTTCTTTTCTTTCATGTTATTACTCATGGTTTTCTATCTATATATTTATGAATTATTAAGACTTTGACCCACGCTCAGGCCAGTGACGACGACATTGGTGTATTGACATGTAGTTACTTTCTCTTTGACGCACATATTACTAGTGGTTTCTTACAAGACCAAATCTTTTATATAGAATGCAAGATGCAAGCGGCAACTCATTACGTTTGGCATGAATGCTCTAGAAGATCATAACTATCTCATTCCTTTATATGGGCTTTATTAGTATTTTAATTAGAAAATTTAAATTCTCATAAAATTTTGCCAACAATTAGTTAGATTATTATATAAAAATCGTTTCTATATACTGGGTCAAGCGTGATTGATTATTGACTTTCTTAGAGCTTTGGATCCTATTTTGGCACTTGATTATCGGAGATTCTAACAAATTGAATGAAGACCCACTTATTCTCCTTCCTAAGGAGGATCCAAACGAGTTTAATGGCAACCATTCTATATATTAGTCTTATCCATACTCATGGGAAACATTTTCCAAGGCGCAGATCCTAGCCAAGGTAGCGATTTGTGTTGGTATGTTTCACGTAGTCCTGGCCTGAAACTCTGGATCACTCACTTCCCTCCAGCCTGCAGGTTCCGGACATGATGTTGGACACCAAGGGCGTGTTTGTTTGCCTCGACTAGGGTGGCCTGTGGGTACCAGCCCAGCCTGGCCAAGTGGAGGCAGCCCCAAGTGGTGCAACTGGACCTGTTTATTTGCCTGACCCAAGCAGGGCTGGCTAGAGGTGGGATGATGTTTGTTTGCATGGACAAAAGTGTACGAGTACCTTGCATCAGAAAATTTGTAGCCTTACCACCCCACCCCACACCTTCTTCTTCCTGCTCCTGCTCGCTCTCTTCCTCTCATTGTAGTCGCAGGGAGGCGGGCTGTCGCGCCACGGTGGAGGGGGCCGTGCGGAGGTGGAGGAGGTTGTCGCACCGGGAGGCTCGCGGCGGTGGCGGGGACTGCTCGCGGCAGCGGGGAGGTGGGCCGCTGGCCGGGTCTAGGCGGCCGCTCCGGTACAAGCTTGCCGCGCCGACCTGGGTGACAGGTGGCGTGGCCCAGATCCGCGCGCCGCCGCCAATCCAGATCCATGGCCCACCCTGGCGCGCTCCTCCTCCTTGCCGTCGCGGCGGCCGCGCTGCTTGTCGTGGCGGTGCTTGGCGCCCATGGGTTCTACCTCCCCTTCTGCGAGCCGCAAGACGGGGTAAAGGACAGTGCCGAGAACCTTGGCGAGCTCCACATGGGTGACCGCATCGAGAACTCGCCCTACAGTTCAACGTCATCCTCGACAACCTCTAATTCACCGTCCTCATCGGGATCCGGGGCAAGGCAATGCGCCCACGCTCGACCTTGCCGGCAACCGCCTCACCGATGGGGAGGGGGCTGCACGGAGGAGGGAGATGGCGGAGGCGCGGGAGGAGAGGTGGCCGGAGGTGAGGAGGATGGCGTCGGGATCCTAATAAAGAGAAGGGAGGTGACGAGATCCTCCACCGTGGACAGCCAACGGCCCACTTGAGCCGGGCTCCTGAGAAATGAATTTTTTTTTGTTTTCCTAGGGCCAGGCCTAGGGTGCTTTAAGGGCCGTGCTAGCCGGGCTCGTGACCACCTCCAGGCAAACAAACAGCTCAGGTTGTACCCTAGAGCGCAGTGGCTTATTTGGGCCGGGCAAACAATCGCACCCCAAATTCCCTTGATTCTGCCCCCGAAAGAAGTTGCAGGGGTACTGGAACGTAGAGCGTCGTGTGGGAAAATTTGGCTTGCTTTTGTGTGGTTGTATTGGCAATTTGTCATCGCTGGAGCAAATGTCCACGTGGCTTGGCACCGGTGCTTTTCTTGGTGTAAGTGTGATTGATGGAAGTCGATAACTAGGTACGCTGCACGTAGTACAGATTCTAAGAAGCCACGCATACAAGTTCTCTACTCGGAGGATTTCCCGGTTGAATGCACAAGCTCTGTAAGCTAGTACGACATCATTGCTCCACTGTCCTCATACAAGTACTGTGTTTTTACAGGCAAACTTAATGATGGATTGGTTGCACAATAATCGAATGAAGTAGAATTTGTTGCAAAAAGGTGGCATGGCATCGCGAGCTACTCCAGCAATCGTCGTTTCGTCGTAAACGATCGTTGATTATTTACTGCTGGCTGGTTTGGTGTGAGAGAAAAATAATATTCCAGCTTATAATCCACGATCGTATACGAGCAAGCGAACAGGCTGAATATCAGCATACAATGAGGACACATCTATATTTTTTGTTTGGTAGAATGGAACGAGGGTTAAAAAGTATGGAATGGATTGAGCTTCTCCCACCGTTAGGCCATGTCCAACGTAGGCAGGCATAAAGTAATAGTGGTTTTAGCCAAATGTAGTAGGTTTATGTAAAAATGAAAACTACTATCCATCTAACCTAAGAGCATATCCACCAGATTGAGTAAAACAATCTCCTTTCCCTAAAAGGTGAAAAAACTCTGCTCCACCAAATCCTCTTTATTTCTCAATCCTCCTCTTTCCTATATTTTTCTCAATCCCTCAAAAACTCTCATCGGTCCCTCAAATGGAGGGCATGTGGCACACATTTTTCTCAATCCCCTTTCCACCTCCTTCTAATACTGACATGTGGGTCCCCAGGGTGGAAGATGCCGTGATAGAGGAAGAAGAAAGAGAGAGCCACTGACCTATGGGTCCCATGTGACAATAGATGGAAAGAGGATGACTGTTTTCTCAATCTGCTGCAAAGCATCTCTCCTATCCCCTTTATTTTTGTTTTCTCAATCTCCTATACTGGCATTTTAGGGAAAGAGGATTCTCAATCTGATGGAGATGATCTAAGCATATTTTTTTATCCCTACAACTCTCTCCTTTCCACTTTTTTCCACACAATTTCTATGGTCTGCCATCTTCTCTTTATTGAGGCTATTGTATCTTCTGCATATACCACTACCACCTATAGGGCACCTACTTTTTTCAAGCCTAGTTACACTGACGAAGCACATACAAAAATGTTATATGTTGGAGGTGCTCTTAGTCACCATCCGCCATGGGGCCCACATATTAGCCACTCAGATTGTACAAGATAAGATACGGCCTACTCCCTCTGCCCAAAGTAAGACCCTATTTGGCACAACTCCACTTCACCACTAGAGTTGTTTTTGGGGCTTAAGATCCACAAATAGCTCTACCGACGGAACTAGAGCTGTTTTCATGGACTGTTTGACAAAACAACTCATCCACATAGAAGAAATGCCAAAATGTCTATAATAACCAAGGCGGTTGCCTTAAGGTGTCTGCCTCCGTTAATAGGTTAACCGAGGCGGGCATAGCAACCGCCTCTGTAGGTCCGGATTAGCAGTGACCTTTGATTGGAGGCGGCTGCTTTGCCTGCCTCCATTAACCTAAAACACCCACCTCCATTAAGCCTATAGTAGTAGTGACCCTTGCTTATAGATGGGCAACGGGCCGGCCTGGCTCGGCACTGCACGAGCTGATGCCAGGCACGGCCTGGTAGGTCCCGGCATGCCACCGGGCCGTGTCGCCCTGGGCTTCATGCCTAGCTGATGGCCCAAGCATGGCCTGTTGGGTCCTTTTCCGTGCCGGTCTGGCCCAGAAAGCATGGTCCTTTTTGCAGGCCAGGCCGACCCGAGGCCCTCCAAATGACTACAGAGAGATGAGGGTAAGTTGTGGAGGTGGCGGCGACGCCGGCGAGCTTTTCCCCAGGGCGCTTGATGTCGTGGATCCAACGAAGTAGTTGGCAGAGGAGGGAAGGACGCAAGGGCGTGGAGGAGGGTGGCTGCCTACGCACTCGAGGCCGGTGCTGGGAGCGTGGAGGAGGCGCCCGGTGGTGCGGGAGGCGCAGAGGAGTTGGCCTCTGATGCCCGACGGTTCAGGGGGCCATGCCAGCGCAGAGGAGGTGTGGGGGACAGGGGAGGAGCGAGTGTGTCCACTATACCACAGCCTATCTACAGCGTCCTACGGTAGGTCGCTATAAGTCAGTACAGCGACCTACGGTAGGTCGCTATATACATATAGCGTCCGACTTGACACGTGGGTACAAGTGGCGTCGCTATAAGTTATAGCGTCCGACCTTAATTATAGCGACCGACCGTTCGACGGTACGTTAAAGATATACCGACCGACTGTTCGACGCCAAGTACATACTTATAGCGACTATTGGTCAGACGCTATATATTATATAGCGTCCAACTATCTGACACTATCAATACAAAAAATTAACATCATAATTATTCATTAACCTCAAATTATTCATTAACCTCAGTATCAGTACTAATCATACAATCAATGAACCATATATAAAATCATCAATTCCATTTTGGACAATATACACAATTATGACAATGAAGCTCATCATAGCTCACAATTATATCATTATATCATATCCATAAGCTCAACTTGGAGAAACAAGTTACATAAGGCAGTTTGGCCACCAAGATAGAATAATGCATAGCTCATATATAGATGTTTGCACTAGTTGCACAGTTTACATCTCATGGTTTGCTCGCACTCATTACAATTCATCACTTAAACAAAAGCATTCATCTCTAGTTAGAATGTCCAAAAGCATTCATATCTAGTTAGAATGTCCAAAAGCATTCATATCTAGTTAGAATGTCCAAAATAATGCATTGGCCATGTGAAATTCCATCCAATTGCTTCCTGCATGCATCAGCCCCCCCTAGCCATTACCTCCCACCTGCAAATAAAAGATATAATAAACTGATAGTTCCAATCCAAATAGCAGCTGAGATGTAATTCGGCTAAGTAACATGCTTTTGATTTGGCTACCTAAATAGTCCTTCTCCGGGCACACAAATACAGAGGTAAAAGTGACAAGAGCCCTGTTCTCTCCAACATGCTACATTGTGCTTAAGTGTTGATAACAAGAACCCTTTGATTTTTCTACTAGCAGGCAAATCACAAAAGAAGGAACCTCAGAAGAGAATACATGGCAAGAGTTCTAATTTTTTTTACTTCTTCCATAAAACTTACATTTATCAATATAGTATTAATGCCCTTGATGCTTTACATGCCACTAGTATAATGCCCGTGCTAACGCCACGACTTTATTTCAAGGTGCACATGAAAACAACCAAACAACGACAATTTTCTATAGTTTTCCGGATTATATACAGTTTTCCAAATTATATACATGGTCATATATAAAATTTCATAACCATCCTCAAATGTTTGAATTGACTGATGGATTGAAGTAACAAATTTTCGAATCATAACTTTCCTAAACTCCTTCCATGAATCGATCATTTCATCCATGTTACTGCAAGTGCCTGGAGACAAAGAACACTCCCAAGATCGTTCCCATCCTGAATTTGAAACCAAAGAACCAACATAAGTTTTTTTTCGTTTCTTTTTTTCGTTAAGAACCCCATCAGTTTACCAGGTATAAATAGGTTCAAATAACTTATTATTTCATTACAATGGTATTTTGTTCCGGAACCATTTTGTCCAAACGTAGGCAATTTCTTCATCACCAATGCCCGTGCTAATGCTACGGCGGCGTTTGAACATCCAAAAATATGAGCCAACAAAACTTAAATTTCATCAAAGAACAAAAAAAAAAAACTCATGTCTCGCTACATAAAAAATATTTCACAACTAATAACTATCTGCAGTTGATCTGTCCTAATTTCCATCCATTCATTCATGTACTACTGCAATGTAACCTCTAATTCACACTTTCTTTTTGTAACTGTAGTCTGTGTATAGCATGCAAATATAGATCAAATGAGTCAACTCATCTACGCTACTTCTCTCTGGTCTCTATTTAATTCAGAAGACAGCCATGTCACTTGCTATTTGCTCATCTCAAGTAGCAAAATATGTCTCCTGGCTAGCAGTCACCTATAGACAATCAAGTGGACAAATATATTGATCAAAGGAAAACAGTGCTCCCTAGTTGCGCCTGCGTGAACAATCATCTCATACTGTAAATGCAAGAAACAAGATAATAGGAAAGTGAAGTATTCCATCCAGTGATCAGTGAAATATAACGGTTAGTTAGCTAGACCTATCTAGTACACGTACCACAAATTCAGTAAAGCTATTTACTCAACCAAAAAAACATTATGCAAGCAAACAGGATATGACATCAATGTTCAGCTGGTCAATGTCGACAAAAAAAAATCTAATGAAATAAGGGCCATAGGTGTACCTTGAGCTGGTCAATGTCGACACCGTCTTGTTGAAGGTCAACTCATGGAGCTGCCAGACCTACCATACAAATTCCATCATAAAAAGCTGAACAAATAGTGCAATTTTCAGTACATCAAAAATAAAATTGATCTGGATACCATAATAATTCCATCAGCAATCAGCAATCCAACAGGAACCTTCCCACTATTTTAGAGGGACGCCTTCAAACACGAACTCTAGGCTAGCATGCAGATGACTCACCCTTCATTAATATCGATAGGTTTCCTGTCATATAACCATAGCATGAGGAGCAAACTATCTTGCATGCCTACCTACATTTTTGCAGTATAAAAAAAGGTTACCCACCTCGTCATGGATCCAGACCAAGTAAAGCAGAAATTCCGTGTGGTCCTCATGAGTAGCCTTCATGAGATCTGTAATGAAATTAGCACCATTAGTAAATAAAAGGCTGCTCTTGTTTGAAAAAAGGAAAATTCTTGTAGCAAGTTAGAAGCAGCTAAATTAAATTCTGGCATTAACTTTCCTATAACCATATGTCACCGCACTGTTGTTCCAATTCACCATTCACCAACTATCTCAGGACACCAGCAGAAAACCACTTAGCTGATACTAAATATATAGTTATGTGAAAGAGATGTTTTATGATAGGCTTAAATTGGAACTGATCGTGAGTACATTAACAATAAAAAAATCAAGTCCAGCTGGAAGCAATCATAAGTTCATGCTAGGATTAAGTAAATTGGAGATAGCATATTGTATCACAGCAACAGATTCTGAAATTACCTTAACTGCTGTGCTCTCAGCAACAACCACAGCAGTATCACTGGCGTTGGCGAAGCGATTAACCCAACCTGCAAGGTTAGACAGAATAATAAAAGAGTAAGTTCATGGCATTTGAAACCTATGTAACACAATCATGCTAGGCTGCTAGTGCTAGCAACATAGACAAAAATTCAATGATTAAACATTATGATCAGAAATGATTAGCAACGACTTGACCTACAGGAATCTTCAGCCTCTTCAAATTGTCACACAAGTAGGCGCATTAGGACATGAATCATGAAGCAAACATAAAAGAGCCTTTGTCTCAAATGGAAACTAAACGATTTTGCTAAGGTAATGAAATAATTAAGCTAATTACTGTTCTTGGGAGACATCCGTCTCGCACGTAAGTTTCAAGGCATGCATCAAAAACCTCGTCAAGTGGCAATGCCCAGTCACCCACACATGAGCTTGTGCTCAGGTCCACAGTGGCAAGGAAAACAATGAAACTGCCTCTAAGAGCCTGCTAAACGTCTGTGTTGTACTTGGTCTTATGCTCCAAAGTTGAGTCTTAGAGCTAGCAGCACTCAGTTTCATACATTTGCTCAATACTTCAGTGGTAGCAAACACATGCTTTATTTGCAATGTTCAGTTCACACATTTGCAATGATGAACTCTATTTTTAGCCCTACACCAAAAGATGAACTGTCCCTGCAATACTTACACTACTATGTTTCGACCAAGCTCGTACCAATGATTATTGGAATAGTAAATGCAATAGTGAAAGTTGTCTTAAATGGATATTGTCATTTAGAATAAGGGGAACCACCAAAATCACTCAAAGTTACTTATACTATACTTCATTAACTTTATGTCATCTATGGTGCAGTGAGAGGCATCCACACTAAGAGACCTTCAGGTCCACTAAAGCTAGTGACACCGCCAAATGAAATACCCACCTAGAATTGGAAAGTAAGATCATCTTCAACCAATGATCGACAACTAATATTATATCAACTACATGTACCAACTCTTAATAACGGTGGGCAATGAAAACATGGGAATGGTAAAATAAAAATTAGCTGTACAGGGAATGGGCTTGATTTCTTTTATGTGGGGTCATGAACACTTATTTGTCTAACTAACAACTGGTCTAGCTTTATGCTGCTTTCGTGTTTGTTGGCTGCAAAAAAACTAAATTGCCAAACTAAAACTCTTATGCATAACATGACCGGAAAAATGTGTCTGATATAGCATGCGCACAATAAGCAGGGGTAGGGAAGTGACCTGCATAGCAGAAGTTGATTAGAACAATGGGTCCTCCCAAACTGCTATATAGCACGATCTGCACTCTAAGGGAGTTCAAGAGTTATGTGTACTCTTCTTCTCTGAAATTCAGTTCAATTCAATTCAGTCTCAGTCGTACTGACAGGCAGGCAAGCAAGCAAGAAAAAGAACACATGCATATTAACTTTAACAAGAATAAACATTGCAAAATAGGGTGATCAGTTTGGAGGGGGAGGGGGCCCTGTCTTATAAGTAAACTTTCCATATTTCTCATGAGCTACACTCGGTTTTCAATTAAGCTATAGATTCTCTTGAACTATCCACAGGAAGCAAAAAAAAATAGGAAAAAAATAATCTTAAGCCACAGTAACTGAATGTGGAGTAAATGAAGATCAAACTAAACCACAGTCCATACTGATGATCAAACTAAAGCCACAGCCCACACTGAGTAAATTTAAAGGCAACTGCTATATTTCCTACAATAAATCTGGATGACACATTGAAGCTCTGCATGAACTATGTATTCATTTTTGCCATATGCCAAATCGACTAAGCAACATCTGGGATGCATAGAGCACACTTAGTTTCTATGCCACATGTACTTGTTGATTTGGCCCAGTTAAGCAAATAAGCAACAACAAATGTGTCCACTATAATAAATAGAAGGCACAGTTAGTAGCAGAAATAGAGATCCATATCACTACATGGAGAATCTTTACTAGGAATCAGAAAAGACAAGCAGCAACAATGGTAGCGAAGTGGTAGAGAGCACTTTACCTGATACTCGTGAGTCTAATCCACGAGCTGGTTCCTAGTGCTTGCTGAGGCCTGATGAGACGCCTGTAGATGCTGCGGCTTTTCTTAGGGCAGAGGTCCAAGGAGCACCTTCTTCTTGTACGCTTCTGGCAACCACGAATACAACATGCACAGATCCATGATTTAGTTAGTAAGGAGGTGACGCAGTCAACAGCAGCAAACACAGTGTAGAGGGACACTGTGGCTCCCTTACTTTGGATCTGGCCATGCGGAGGGAGATAGGGGGAGAGCTGGCTGTGGCGCCAGTGCAGAAGAATGGAGGACCCTGGAGGGGGTGGGGATGGGGGTGCGGGTGCAGAGCAACTTGGAGGGGGTGGGGGCGCCGTATGTGGTGGTGGGGGAGGGGGACCTAAGGTCACTGACGGGGGCGGAGGGAGGGGTGAGCTGAGTTCACTGACTGTGCTGACCTGGAGATGGCGTCGAGCTGAGGTCGTCAGCGTGGAGCGGCCGGACTAAGGTCGCTGCCGGCAGGGGTGACCTGAGGTTGCCAGCCTGCTGACTGAGCATGCGGAGGAGGCTAGGGGGCCACCGGTGAGGGTGGCCAGCCGACGGCGGCGAGCAGTTCTCAGGGGGTGGCTCCGTGTGCAGGACCGGTGGTGGCCACGGGTTTTTTTCTTCGATTGGAGCCAGCGGTGGCGGGGTGCTGCGCTGGGGTTTGGGGAAAGAGACCATGGGTTACTGGGGTGAGCGCCCAGGGGAGACGGGAAATGGGCTGATGTGGTGTTGTGCCTTGGCGGGCTGGAATGGTGGGCTCCAATTTTTTTTTCTGACAGGTGTGTCCACATTAAAAAGTTAGGCGGGATCTACAGCGACGAGCGGTGGGTCATTAAAAGTATGATATAATGATCGATCGTTCAACGTCGAAGTGAAATAGAATTAACGACCGACAGTCTGTAGCCAAAACAAGATATAGCGTCTGACCGTAAGCCACTAAGTTATACCGTCCGACCGTCCAACAGCATTTCGACATTTTTACCGACCCTTGGTTGGACGCTAGTATGGGCTGTGGTATAGTGGTCGCAGCGCGGGCTCGTGGCTCTTGTGTGGCTCGGGGAGGGTAAACTCCACGAGGCGAGCGGCTCTTGCAAAGCGCAAAAGAAAGACACCGGGCAGGGACCTATGGTTTTGTGGAATAGGGAGCATGGGCCTTTAGCAGGCCATGGCAAGCAAGGACTTTGGCCTTTTAGTCTAGTAGCGGGCCTTGTACCGGGCCATGCCAGGCCGACACATCGTGCCTGGGGTTCCGCCTTGCATGGCTTGCTCCATCGGGCCGGGCCAGCCTGGGCCCGCTTGCCATCATGCCATGCCATGCTCGTGCTAGGCCAAAAATGTGGGCTTCATGCCAGGCCATCGGGCCATGGGTTGCATGCCCATATATACCCTTGCTCCTCTTAGGCTCTCACTTTTCTTCTTCTTTCTTCTTTCTTCCAATGCCATTCTCTTTCTCCCGAGTTCCAATGCCCTCGCACACCCACAACCTCGCCCTCACACGCCCTGATGTCTGTGACCTTGCCTACCCTCATGTGCCTAGGCCTCGTCTTCATGTGCTCGAACAACAAGTGACCTTGCCCACCTTGGCCCAATGACCTCACCTGCCTCGGCCCAATGGCTGCATCCCCATGCCATGACCTTGTCCAGCCTAATGGCTCGAGCCCCACTAGTTGCGCACACCTTGGTAGTTGTGTCCATGACCGTGCACCCTAACGGTCATGCCTACGCCTGGTGGTGGCCAAGCCCTCCCTCCCCAGCAACCGCGCCAATGCTAGGCAACTGTGCACATCCTCCCCGCACCATCGCTCTGTTGGGGGCAAATTAGGCCTCTACCCTTGCTGGGCCTACCAGGGTGAAGTAGAGCTGGGTGAAGTAGAGCTGAGTGAAGCTACTATATTAAGCTCCAACCCCCTAGTCCACGTGAGAACTGGTTTTGTGGGGCTCTTTAGGTAGGGTTATTTCCTTTTGCCCTGTTTGGCACAGAACAACTCCAGGAGTTAGTGGTGGAGCTGTCGAACAAAGTCTAAGTGCACATCTTGCACCTCGAGGAGTCAACCAATCTTAAGTTTGACCAAATATATAAAAAATAGTATTCTTTGTGATACCATATAGACATCGTCAGATTAATCACATCACATACTTTTATAGTAAACCTATTTAGAGATACAAATGTTAATCTTATTTTCTATAAATCTAGTCAAACAACTCAAGATCAAGCATGTGAGAGAGGGAGAGAAATGACGCTTCACAGAGGTATGGCTGTGCTCAGCCATAAAAAGGGAGCGAGCCAGTGAAAGATATTGAGGGAATATTCCCTATTGGAATTGCTCCACCCCTAATGACTAGGAACCAACACACTGGAAATCAAAACGAAATCATTCCGCTTTGATCTAGTTTCCAAACATAGCCTAAGTGGCTCAAAAATACAATTCGAAAGTTCATTAGTTGGCTAAAGTTAAGGACTAAACTTTATCAAGTAAACTTTAGCAACTAAACTTTACACTAAAAATACTGCAATATATGTGTGTTTGGACATCCTCTTATCTTCCTTACTCATTATTTCTAGAACTGCTTTGGCCATAGTATCAAATGATAAATCCCCTAGTTGACAATGCTGAAGAATCACCTTAGCTTCATCTTCATTCATGCTTGCTGCCAAAGTAGCACAAAAAACTTACCATCTTCCTTCCTGTCTAGGTACCATAATCCACCATGGCTAGTACCAATTCCAATAATCTCCTTTCCTATCCTCTTGTCTTTAATCAGATAGTGCTCTTGATCAAAAGAGACTCGATAGTCCATTTGATCAACTAATGCACTTAGTGATACTAGATTAACAGTAAAAGAAGAGACATGCAAAACTGATGATAGAGTAATTGATGGGGTGCACTTGACAGTACTAATGCCTTTGATAGGTTGACATGTCCTGTCATTAGTTTGAATGGTCTCCTTATATTAGCTGGATACGGTGTGTACGATATAAACTCATCAGGGGCACCAGTAACATGTTTGGAAGCACAAGAGTCCAATATCCATCCATGTTGAGCTCTCTTCATACTTGAGAGCTTCAGCATGAATGTCTCCCAACTTGGTACCTGCGGGCATCAGCACCACCTTCTATATCATCTCCATTTTCTTCATTGTTTCCTTACTTGAGGATGACATCTCACTGATTTTCATAAAGAGTAACTTTACCAATTTTTTTTAGTTCAGATAATCCCCCAAGAACTTCCATGATTTCTTGATTCTCCCCTGTCTTCTACTTTCTCCCTTCATAGAAACCTATAAGCTCCACATCACAATATCTCTCCTTACGAGCAGCAGCACGCTGCTCCACCTTCACAATCACCTCCTCTGCTCAAGCCTATGGTTCCCTACTGAACCCAACACTAACACACTCAAGAGACCAACAACGAGCAACAATTCCTATTTTTTTAAGCTTCTCCTTGCCACTTGCACTCATGCACCAGATGGCTAACAACCCTTCCTTGCTTCTACCAATCAGCTCACCACTCACCCCTGCTTGCCCCAAGCAAGCTAAAGCTAGCAACGGATTGAGTTATTGCCTCCATTGTACTGCTGGAGGTGGAAGCGGGGAATACATCTAGACGCCATCAAGACCGACTAGTACTGTATTGTACAATAGTTATTGTCAGTTTCTAGTAATGACAAAAACCAATATACTAAAAATGCCTCTAGTAATTATAAGCCATGGTGGGCTAGTGAAAGGTCCTTGTTTAATTTTGGTAATTGAGTGACAACCTAGGTGGACTAATTGTGTTTAATGTGAGATACATAAGTGATTAGTCCACAGGTACATGTGTGTGAGCAACATATGCCATGGAGGTGAAAATGGCTCAGAGATGTTGCAAAGCTCACACATGTGATGAAGGAGCTCATTGCACAAGAGGCATGACATTGAGTCATGTGATCAAGGTGAAGAAGATCAAGACAAGGCTTAGCTTGATGGACCGGTTGCAAGCATGAAGGGCAAGTTGGAGGCTTTGGAGCGATGGACTGCATGGCGGTGAAGCTTGAGCAAGACTTGACACCGACGGATGGAGGCAACGGTGAAGAGCAAGTGAAGTCAAGATCGATGAACCAATATGGTCACTGATGATATGGAGTGGATCATATCATTTGTGATTGGTTGGTGCATGTGTTGCATCGACATCGAAGGAGATGGAAATGGAATGCGCAAGGCAAAGGTATAACCTAGGGCATTTCATTTCACCGGTCATAGGCGTGTAGAGAAGTTGATGACCGGGTTTAGGATAGATGGCTTTACTATTAAGAGGAGCAAACTTGTTTGCATATCGGTCATCTAGTGCCACTTGAGTGATCTAACCTTGTATATGTGTTAGGATCGAGTGGCGTTGAGAAAAGAGTGCTAATCCTTTAGAAAAATATTTATGAAAAGCTAACACATGTGCACAAGGTGGTGATCACTTGGTGGTGTTGGCACATTTACAAAGGAGAAGAAGTTGGAGTTGAAACGGATCAACTCGGCAAAGAAACAGAGGCAAGAAGTGGTCACTGGAGGTGACCGGACGTAGGCCTTGGGAGGACCTACGCGTCCAGTCATTTTTATCCGTGGCATGCTGGCTGGCCGAAGGCAAGGAGTTGGGACTGGATGCTGACCCTGGTTTCATCGGTGTGTCCGGTCACCTTTTGAAGGGCGATGTGTTGGCACGAACGGACACGTAGTGGCTGAGTTCGGTCGGCCATGATGTTTGATGACGTAGTGGCGTGGGCGTGGCAGTGACGCGTGGTAGGCGAAGAAGGACCGGACGTAGGTGCTGAGTCCGGTTAGGTTGGACCTGACGCATTCGGTCGTCGTTTGGCCCTCTCTGGACCTCTCTAGAAACGATCGGACGCTAATAGCAGTGCGTCCGATCATCGGTTCGGTGGCGAGCGCGTGCATGGGATCTAAAGCAGTGTGGGTGCGTCTGGTCAGTGCCTGGTGCGTTCGGTCGTTTCTTGACCATTGAGGAGGTGTCAGTGACTGTTGAGATCGGGCGGCTCTGGTTTGTAACACCCTTGGTGTTACGTCCTAACAAACTACTAAATCATGTCATGAGCATCATGTTTATGTAATAATGCATGTGATAGAAAGTGTTGATAAATTTCTTGTAGCCTAAAATGACCAATAAAAATGTTAAATGGAAATTTATTCGATAGCTCATGGTATGTCAAGTAGGGTGGAAAACCAATTTTTATTGAGCAAAGGTATTATAGAACATGTGTGTGACACCTAAATATGGTTTGAAGGACAAACTTTATAGATGACAATGCAACTCTTGCTGTAGAAAAATAAAATGACAAGCTAGTATTTCTAATGGCTTGGAAATGGAACTTGAAGTCAAATTTAGCTCAAGACTTGGAAGAAATTTTAAGTTTGAAAATAGTGTGATAATGCCATGTTGGTGAATTAATTCTAGAAAATCTAGCTAAAGGTCAATGCTGTGTTTTTGCTCCTTATGGTAGATTGATGTCCGCTCGTTAGCATGGTCGAGGTAGTTTAGCTTCAACTGTGTTAGGTTAGTTTTTAGATGTGCTTTAAAATTTGTGCACATCGTATGCCTGGCTCATGCGCACGGTCACCTCGCGCGGCCGCACGGCGTCGCATGGCTGGCCGCATTTCATGTGCAGCGGTGCCGAGCCTGGTTGGCCTGTCTGGCCATGGGTTGGCCATGGCCAGCCCCAGTGGGCTGCTATCATTGCCCTGCAGCTACTGGCCGTCGTGCTGCTGCCCCACCTCGCTGTCACGCTACTGCCCCCACTGCACCATGTTGGAGGGCTAGCATTGCGCTACATCGAAGCAGCCGTTGCGCGGTCATGTGGCATGGCGCCATCACGATGCTGTTGTCGGGTGCCCTCGCTGTCACCGCGGGCATGTGGCATCTTGACCGTTGATCTACGCGTGGGGTCGAGCCAAGGTCGGGGCTGTTGTTTCCATGGCTACATGGCAGTCGCCTTGCCCTAAGATTCACCTACCGTGAGTCTATGTCACCGCTCGTCGCATCTGGGTCAACTGACCCTAGCTTTAGGGTGACGGTGAGGCCTCCCTGCTTCGCCCTGTCTTGCTAGCCGACGTCGGTGAGCCCCGCTCGAGTTTTGTCGCTCCATTCAAGAGCGTCGCGCTAAGCCCTATGAACCGCCACCTATGCGCATGTGTTCATGCTACCACCATCGATTGGAGCCACCCCATCTTAATCCGCTCACCCTCGCTCGGGTGCCCTCTCCACGACATGACCACGGCTTGAGCTCTGCCTTTCCGCCTCCAATTCGCCTAGCTCAGGGCTTCATAGTTCGATTCCCCGCACCAGTAAGTGGCATAAGAAGGCAACTAGGCACCCCATCTTCCCCATGCCCGGCAAGTGCTACCGATCGCCAATTTAGCGTTTCACTCATTGCTAGTCAAAACACCGCCATGCTGAGAGGTTTAGGGGTAAGGCTTGTAGGGTTAATAGCAGTGCAATTGCTCATAACCCCGAACTCGCTTTGACTCCCTCCATCTGGTGCTCGCGCTACTTTGGCCAGGGTGCTCAACGATGGTGGGGTGATGCGTTGATGTCCATCACGGAGCACCACCGCCCCACTCGGTCGCATGTGGCTAGCTCTGCTCGAGCTACCACTAACTGGACCATCACCTCGGATGAGCTCGCTGTAAGCTCCTTATGCTCACCCGCTTACTTGTTAGTCTTCTAGCCGCTCTAGCTCATCGGAACAGTCACGCCACCGCTGTGGATAGCCGCTCGTTGCCGCAGCTCATGCCAGTGCGTCTCTGAGCCCCTAACCGCCACCCATCCTTACGCGTTTAGTCGTAGATGGTGGTCGGCCCCTTACTTCCGTCGTAGCGAACCTAGTTTGCCCGGCGTAACCACCTCATGCTGTTGGCCGCTGCGCCGGCATGCGCACGGGTTCCAGGGATCTTCCCGTGGTAAAGGTGAAAAACATCCGAGGGTTTGGTTGCAAGATTACTGACGGTAGGAATAGTGTGCATAGTGCCACGTAATAAATTGATAGATTAAGGTCTTTTCTACAAAATAGCCAGTGCGCGCGAGGGATCCCGCATTAGGCCGCTTGCTAGGCTGGCTTGCTGCGCGCGCCCACGTCCCGCGTTGGGCCAAGCTAGGCTGCTGGGCCGAATGCTTGCCACCGGCCCTTTTTGTTTTCTAAAGTATTTTTCTAATTTAGTTTCTAAGGCAAACTTGTAAATGCAATATAAATTTGTGTAGTTTGCCAAAAATTATAAAACTAATTTTGTTAGGTTTCTAAAATCATGATCTATATACTAGTATATTTTATTCACATAGTTTTATAATATTTTCAAGAGTGATCTAATTAATTTGAGATGCTTAATATTGTTAAGACATAAACTTGAAGGAATTTTTATGATAAATTGGTGATAGTGTTGGCTCTGAAACTTTCATAGTAAATTCCTAACATTATTAGGTGCTCAATGTAATTTTTGTAGCTCCATAATAATTAGTTTGCTAAGGTAGCTAAATGAGCCCTTGTTTGAAAATATATATTTAATCAATAAAATACCAAAATACCTTGGGATTTTAGAACTAAAACATTTTTCTGGAGACAAAGCCTTACTTGATGACGTAGATAAGTAGATTAGTATGTTAGTCATTAAAGCTAGGCTAGCTCGTTAGCTTGCATAGCGTAATCGTATTTTAGAGTTGTAGTTGCCGTTGATTATTTACGTCTCTGCGTTGTATCCACGTATATCATAATAGGAACAACGATGGATCATGGAGTTGACCAAAGTAGCAGAAAAGATGGTGCCTTGATGATCGTGTTACTATGATGTAATGCTAACTTTTGGTTATATCTTACCTAGGCAAGCCCCGATGCATAACCCCTATTATTCTGCATTTTAATTTATGCTTGTGCATTAAGTTTTAAGGAGTTGGATGAAAACCACTTGCATATATATATATATATATATATATATATATATATATATATATCCTTATCCTATGAGTCCTACTAGTATGTCAGAATCATGTAGATGGCTATGCTATAGGATTCCGTTGAAGTCGAGTGATTACCTGTCACTCGCGAGAGATAGGAAAAATATTATTGTTGTTATTAAATTACTATCACGTGGAATATATATGGATGATAATTGGAGATCGGGCAGAAAGGAACTTTGGATCTAGACTTGGTTAGGCATTCGAGCGAGGCTTGGATTGCATTTGTTCCGCCTGTGTGGATTGAGGACCGTCCATTGCTGTGGATGGTAGTCAGGTCACAGACTTATTATTCTGAGCACATACTTACTTATGGGAGCGGGAAGGCTCGTTACGCTCTTGTTGTGGGTTTCGACTCTTTTCGGACCGACTGATTGGAGGCGGGGAAAGGTGGAGGTCTAAGCACCATACTGAGACTGGGTCTCAAGTGTGGGAGATTAGAGTCTAAGTTTGGACGGGGACCTGGACCCCTTGACAGGAGTGGAACGGGTTGGTCTTATTTGTTGCTGGTAGGGATGAAAACGGTATGAATATTTTCCGACCATATTCGAAACCAAATCCGTTTAGAGGGGTTGAGATTTGTTCGTATCTGAGTCCGGATATCCAACATCCAATACCGTATCCGTATCCAAATACTCAAATCGCATATTTATGATGTCGATATCCAATCATATTCTATCCGACATAGTTGACACTATCCGTATTCGAATCCGAATCCAGACAGAAATATGAAAACAAATGTAATATCGGTGATATCCGTCCATATCTGATCCATTTTCATCCCTAGTTGCTGTGGTACAAGTGAGGCGTGTGTTTCTAGGTATCCAGCTGTGATACATTGATTCACGAATTGCCGTTTCTATAAGACGGTACAATTTGGCTATGGTCTAGCACCGTAGTAAGAACTGGAACTTGAAAGGTGATAAAATGGTTCTGATTGCTTACCACCTGCTTGAAAGTAGCATAGGTGCTTACATAGAATGGATAGTTAATGAACTAAGGATGACTGTTAATAAAATTTAATAAAAGGACGCACGTTTAGTAATGCTTCCGCAGATGCAATAACCCACAAGCCAAATAAGCCTCGCATATCCTTAGAGTCTTTTATTTTCCTCCTATCAAGTAAGTCTTGCTGAGTACAATCGAGTACTCAGGGTTTTATTCCCCCTATTGCAGGTGACCGAGGAATGATTGATGACTTTTGTGTGTGGAAACCTCCTGGTGGGCTCAGTGAGGATTTCCTTATGTTGCTGACGTAGAGTTATTCAAAATTTTCACAAAATGTTTTTGCAAAGGAAAAGAGTTACAACCTGTTATCATTCCATGTATATAAATGTTCCTAATGTTAGCGCTTAAACTTGTCGTTATATACATTTCTGCTGAAAACTCTAATAACATTGTAATAAACTCGGAGTACGGCTTAAGACTTTCCTCTGGGATGGTGTGGAGTGTTTCGTCTGAAAGATATGTTCGGAGTTGCACCATGTTTACCATTGGGGCAGGCTGGTCAGCCTCAAGGAAGTCGATTTGATAGGGGTCGTTGATGCAGCTACACTCTACGTGGTCGGCAAAAAGATGGTGCATGACATCTTGATAGATCAGACCCGCACCCACTAGCCCAAAAGAATAGGGCTTTGGCATGCTCTCCATCGGGGCGGGGAGTGGTCAAAGTTGAGTGATAAGCCCTTCTAAAGTTACCATGATCACCAGATCGGAATCTGGCCACCTTGAATGAAGTGGCCGAGTAGGTCGCTCGGTTGTAGCGGCTTGGTGATCTTGGAGTACGGGAAATTCATCGCTCGCTCTGGATTGATCTAAGACCAAACCCACGAGGAGCTGACATTCTGCTAAGCGATCTATGACTCGATCGATGGATGCGATCAGATCATCATTGCTGATGGATCTCCTAACTCGGTGGTGGGGCATCAGGGATCGAAGATGTTGTTGTAAGTGTTAGCGCGATCGACGCAGGGTGATCCTGCACCGCTTCCATGATCTCCCCATTGCCGTCGGGGCCGATGATCCATGTCATGGATCCGACCGTGAAGATCTGGCCTGGCTCAAGAAAGGCCATGGAGGCCATGGAGCTTGGGAAAATGACCATCTGGTTGGCCATGGAATCAGCACGCACACCCCTTACCTGGCGCGCCACTATCGACGAAATCTAGTCGGCAGTCTACCGAGGAGTATATCCACGGTAGTAGATGATTGGTGGAGGTGCACGTAATAGGAACCGGATGGTGACACAAGGCGCAAAGACAGCAATTTAGACAGGTTCGGGCCGTCTGATCGACGTAATACCCTACGTCCTGTGTCTTTGTTGGATTGTATTGAATATGAGATGAATTTGAGGGGTCCCTACCCACCTTATATAGTCTGGGGGATAGGGTTACAAGTCGGTTTAGGCCTAAATCTATTTGGTTATATGGTAAGTATTTACAAGGAATGCGATATGTATCATATCCGAAAAGATTTTCCTTGATCGCTAAGATGTCTTCTGATTGCCTTGCGGTGCACGCCGACCAGAACTGGGCATCGTAGGCCTTGATCTTATGGGATAGACCTCCCCTGATGGTGTAGCCCATGTCCATTGCCATGGGTACCTGGGGTTATACCCCCACAGAGCCCTCTAACTCATTCTTGCTTGATAGTGTTCATCCAATTGAGTGAGTGAGCGATTCTAGTGCGATTGCATCGAGTGGCACTAGGTGATCATGTTGCAAGCCGGTGATGCTTGTTACTCTTGGAGGTTGCCACGTCCTAGATGGCTTAGTGGCTTGTGACTCCGTTGAAGCACGTGAGAAGATTGTGTGGTGCTCTAGAGGAGGATTTGTGAGGGGAATTATGCTCACCCCGCGGGGACGTGCGGGGACGGGTGATGCCAATTAGCTACCAAAAATCCAAGTGAGCGGTCGACATAACTGGGACTAGCGTGTTAGCAAGCACGTGAACCTCAGGATAAAATCACCGTGTCATCCTTATCTTCCCGTTGGTTTGCATCCCCTTTACACAAGCTTGTATTTACATTTCATATATTGTGCTTGTGTAGTTGCTCTAGTAATTAGTTAGCTTGTGTGGCTTGCTAGTTATCTTCTCGCTTGTGTAGCATAAAAGTAGCCCCCTTGCGTAACTAATTTGGTTTTAGTAACCTTGTTAGTTACTTTGCTTAGTTTGTGTAGCTAAGTGATTTGCGCTCTCTAATTTAGTTTGTGTAGCCTTGTTATTGAGCATTGCTAGTGAGCTTAGGAGCTTTGTGTTTTTGCTTACTAGATTGTGTAGGAGCTTTTCCGGTTGCTTAAAGTACTAGTTGCATAGGTTTGTGTGACCTTGCAAGCTAGAATTGTTAGGTGAGCTCTAATTAGCTCGACACTTTTATTGCCTATTTACGATCTTTGTAAGGTGCTTAAAATTTAGATAGAGGGGTATAGTCTTGGCTAGACCGATAGTTTTAATTCCGTATTTACCTCGGTTAGCCGACGCGATTAATTTTAGAAAGAACTATTCACCCCTCTAGTCTGTCATCTCAACCCTTAAAATGTACATATATATAGACATGCTTAGAAGAAAAACAATGATCGGTTAATTTACATTAGAAAATAACATTAACATATAGGCATGGCTAAATAATTAATTATTCAAATGATTAAAATATTCCCCTCAAAATAACATTATATATGACTAGGTATGACATTCACTAATGAATAAATTAACATATAGGTATGACTAATTAATTAACCTATTTTAGTAAACAAATTCACCATCTAGATCTTTTAGTAAACAAATTAACATATAGATCTTTAGATCTAGATCTGTTCTCCATTGATATATGGTGGTGCCAGGATCCATAAATTATGAAATTGATGATATATAATGGAAGGAACATATGAAGAAGCTACCTAATACAATAAATTTAGGACACAAACTTTAGTTAATATGGTATTAAAAATTCTAAACACCATGCATTCTCTCTCCATGTACAAACCATCAAAATCTAGATCTAATTAGGCCACAAATTATAGAGGATTCATCCAAAATGAAATAGGATAGGCATTAACTTACCTTCTTAAGTAGCTTCCTTCAAAAAATGAAGATCAAAATCTTCCCCTTTGTATTTTGTAATTTTTGGACCTCCAAGGACGCCAATAATGGAGTGCTACTCACGCTGAACAATATTGCTTTTGGAAGAGTGCTACTCGTGCTGAACAATGTTGTTTGTGGAAGAATGAAGGGGATATTTATAGAAATATTTGACTGACGGAAGCTTAACTGAACTGCCAGCGTATCCCGGCCCTCTATATTGGCGGTTTTCCTAAGGCTACCACCAGATTGATTCAATTTTACATTAGCAATTGACTTAAACACTGCTAGTGTAAAAATGGATGTTTTTACTAGCGGTAGCCTTAGGAAAACCGCCAGTAGAAATGTATCTTCACTAGCGGTACGGTTCAGAGCTAGGGTCCATACTTTGGTTTCTATTGGCATCTATTTTTATGAACTGTCAATGGAAAAAAAATTCTTGGCATCGACAAAAACTATTTCTGTACCAGTGGAAGCACCTAAACTTTCTAGCTAGTAAACCTATAATGGGAGGCTGACCTCACAATTCACCTGAATCTAGTGGGTGACTACCCACTGGCCACGGACCTCGTGGGTGGCCAAAGCAACCTTTTAGGCTTTTACTACTTCAGTAGTTCAGTGGAGTGCCTATTATATTGTAGGCCTGCTGCTGCATGTACAAGAATGCTGAAGGTAGGCTCCATAATAGATTCCAGCAGCAACAGGGGATTATATTAGAGCCACCACTACTATAGAACAGACTTTAGAACGATGTCCCAATTTAACATTAGCCTCGGCATTTTTTTGCCTCCGGGACTAAAGGACCGGTTGATAATACCAGCCGGGACTAAAGCTTTTAGTCCCGGTTTGGGTAATGCCCCGGGAATAAATATTAATCTTTAGTCCTGGTTTGGCCCCCTAACCGGGACTAATTATCCTGGCCAATACATCAGCTCATTTCTTCCTCCCCGAACCCGAGCCATTCCATTCAAACTCACTGCCTCTGTTCTTCAGCTTGCTGTTGTTCTTGCTCTCTCCCCCTCCATTGGTGTTGCTCTTCGATTTTGAAGGTAATAAACTTAATCCTCTTATGTTTTATCAGCAGCTTATCTCATTTTGCGATGCAGATGCATATGTAACTTTATATGTTGGACTTTATTATGATTTTATATGTCATTTTTAGCTCAAAATCACATGATGATTTGCATATATGTTTGGATAAACAAAAGTTAAATTAGTTCATCAAAATCACGCCTCGCTCGTCCTCGCTGGAGCACGCGCCATCCTCGTCCCCGGTGGCTTACGTGATCTTAGAATTAATTTTTCCATGAAATGAAAAACTTAGAAAATAGTTAGAAAATTGTAGAAAATCCGTACTAGTTGAACTTGCGGACCGTGTTCAGCTCGGCGAGCATGTTCTCTGCCGAGCGGTAACGGACGTCAAGGAGGAGCTTTGATTCTACGAGGGAGAGCGGCAACGGTCGTGGAAGACCGTGTTCCCTTTCTCGTAGAATCGGAGCTCTTCCTTGGCCAAGTACGGTGCCGTCCGGTAGAGAAATGCTCGCCGAGATGATCACGTAAGCAAGGTCAACTAGTACGAATGGTTATTTATTAAAACATGTTTTTGAGCTATAATTTGATGGATATTTGATAACTTCAGACCTACAAATGTCATCTATAAATGTTACTATCCTCGGCAACCTAAACGCCCGCGAGCTCGCCGATATCGAGCAGGTCACTTAGAATTATTTTTTTCCATGAAATGAAATACTTAGAAATCATGCCTTTTATTTTTTAGAATTAAATTTTCCATGAAATGAAAAACTTAGAAAATAGTTAGAAAATTATAGAAAATCCGTACTAGTTGAACTTGCGGACCGTGTTCATCTCGGCGAGCATGTTCTCTGCCGAGTGGTAACGGACGTCAAGGAGGAGCTTTGATTCTACGAGGGAGAGTGGCAACGGTCGTGGAAGACCGTGTTGCCTTCCTCGTAGAATCGGAGCTCTTCCTTGGCCAAGTACGGTGCCGTCCGGTGGAGAAATGCTCGCCAAGATGATCACGTAAGCAAGGTCAACTAGTACGGATGGTTATTTATTGAAACATGTTTTTGAGCTATGTGATTTCTATGTTATTTTTAGCTCAAAATCACTATGATGATTTACAATAGTAAAATCACTTGATAGTTTGGTATTTTACTATTATACATAGTACATATTTCATGGTTTAGTTAGATAAATAAATAATTTTAGTTTCAGTTTAAATATATTATTTTAGAAAATGTGAAATTTACACTAGTTTGCAAAAATAAGTATAGAAAGTAGATGACAACTGGTACCGGATCCTCGGCCTCTCGTTCGGTTGCGAAACGATTGAGGCCAGAACTCCCTCTCATTATCTGCGGCAAGTGTAAGCAGAAGATTGTGATGGAGTACCGAGTCAAGAGACAGGGACCCAACAAGGGTCGTGTTTTCTATAAGTGTCCGGATCGCGATGTGAGTTTCTTACGCATTTGGTTATTATGGCTAATTGACCTGCTTTTCTTGAATATTTTTGACTAAATATTTTTTGGCTTTAATTTCAGTGGGAGGGCAATGGATGCGATGGTTGGTACTGGGAGGAAGATTATGCTACATACGTGCAGAATTCGAGGTGCGCTTGAGGTAGCGGCTGCTGATGATGAGGCAGTGAGCCAGCAGGAGAAGCTTATTGATATTCAACAGAAGAATGATTTGTCTGTTCTAGTTGCGTACGGTCACGAAATAATTATGTTACTGAAGTGCATTGTAGTTTTAGTTTGTTTAGTGATAGTTGGGATTGCTTACATTGTAGCCAGACTTAGTTAATTAATCAACCGTGTGTGTGTCATCTATGTTGTGTAATAAAATACTTAATTATGTTCAAGGTTTTCATAATTTGTCGTGTAATGCAGATTATGTCACGCCATTGGATGTACAATGCCGATCGCCGCTCCCAAGACTTTATTGAGGGCGTGCACTATTTCTTAGGTGTGGCCGAGGCAAATAAGCGGGATGGTTTCATGTGCTGTCCATGTGCCATATGTAAGAATTTAAAGGAATATTCAAGCTCAATGAGTCTTCATTCACATTTGCTTAAGTCAGGTTTCATGTCAAACTATATATGTTGGACTAAGCATGGAGAAAGCGGGGTCATGATGGAAGAAGGTGAAGGAGAAGATTTAGACATTGATGACATTATTGTTCAGTATGGTGCCTTTGATAATACTACAATGGGGAGAGATGAAGAAGAGGTAGCGGCAGAAGATGATCTCGGTGATGCTCTTGGCGATGCCATTCGTGATGCACAACAAGAATGTGAAAGTGAAAAAGAGAAAGTTAAGTTCGAGCGCATGCTTGAGGATCATAGGAAGTTGCTATACCCGACGGTCGAAGAGGGGCAAAAAAAGCTAGGTACAACATTGGAATTGCTATAGTGGAAGGCAAAGAATGGTGTATCCGACAAGGCATTTGGGAATTTATTGAACCTCATAAAGAAGATGCTTCCGAAGCCAAATGAATTGCCCACCACTACGTACGAAGCAAAAAAGGTTGTCTGCCCTTTGGGATTAAAAATCCAGAAGATACATGCATGTCCTAATGACTGCATCCTCTACCATGTCAATGAATACGAGAATTTGGATAAATGCCCGATATGTAAAGCAGCGCGGTATAAGATCAGGCGCGATGATCCTGGTGACGTCGAGGGTGAACAACGTCCTAGAAAGAAAATCCCTACCAAGGTTATGTGGCATGCTCCTATAATACCATGCTTAAAACGTTTGTTCAGAAATAAAGACCATGCAAAGTTGTTGCGGTGGCATAAATAAGACCATAAGGTAGACAATATGCTGAGACACCCAGTTGATGGGTCCCAGTGGAGAGCGATAGACAGGGAATTTCCAGAGTTTGTAAATGAGGCTAGAAACTTAAGGTTCGCCTTAAGTACAGATGGTATGAATCCTTTTGGGGAGCAGAGCACTAGTCATAGCACTTGGCCAGTTACTCTATGTATCTACAACCTTTCTCCATAGGTTATGCATGAAGCAGAAGTTCATTATGGTGCCGATCCTCATCCAAGGTCCGAGGCAACCTGGCAACGACATTGATGTCTATCTGAAGCCATTAGTTGAAGAACTTCTAGTTTTATGGAACAAACCAGGTGTATGTGTCTGGGATGAGTACAAACAAGAACACTTTGACCTACGAGCAATGTTGTTTGTAACAATTAATGATTGGCCTGCTTTAAGTAATCTTTCAGGTCAGACAAACAAAGGATATAATGCATGCACACATTGTTTTGATGACCTTGATAGTATATATTTGAAAAGATGTTGAAAGGTCGTATGACCTTGGCCATCGTCGATTCCTTCCTTTGAATCACCAAGTAAGAAAGAAAGGTAAGCATTTTAAAGGTCAGCCAGACCACCGAAAGAAGCCTCATAACCGAACTGGGGAAGATGTACTCGCAATGGTCAAGGATGTGAAAGTAGTATTTGGAAAGGGACAAGGCAGCGAATCTGTTCCCAAAGATGCTAAGGGACACGCACCCATGTGGAAGAAGAAGTCCATCTTTTGGGAGCTACCCTATTGGCAAGTCCTAGAGGTCCGCAACGCAATCGATGTGATGCACCTGACAAAGAATCTTTGTGTGAACCTGTTAGGATTCATGGGTGTGTATGGGAAGCCAAAGGATTCACTTGAAGCACGCCAGGACTTGTAGGGCATGAAAGAACGAGACAACCTTCATCCAGAGAAGACAGATGATGGACGTCATTACTTAAGTCCTGCTAGCTACATGCTTAGCAAAGAAGAGAGGGATAGCATGTTCGAATGTCTAAGCAGCATCAAGGTCCCATCGGGATTCTCCTCCAATATAAAGGGTATAATAAATGTGCCAGAGAAGAAATTCCTAAACTTAAAGTCCCACTGACTGCCACGTGCTTATGACACAATTGCTTCCTGTTGCTTTAAGAGGAATTCTACCTCCACATGTACGTCTAGCCACCGTGAAGCTATGTGCATTCCTCAATGCAATTTCTCAGAAGCCAATCAATCCAGTGGAACTAGCTACTCTACAGAATGATGTGGTTCAATGTCTTGTCAGCTTTGAGTTGGTGTTCCCTCCATCCTTCTTTAATATCATGACATACCTCCTAGTTCATTTGGTGAAGGAGATTAGTATTCTTGGACCTATGTTCTTACATAACATGTTCCCCTTCGAGAGGTTTATGGGAGTCTTGAAGAAATATGTGAAAGTCCAGTTCTAAGCCTGAAGGAAGCATCACCCAGGGCTATGGAACAGAGGAGGTTATTGAGTTCTATGTTGACTTTATTCCTGACCTTGCCCCGATTGGCAGTTCCCAAATCGCGACACTAGGGGAGACTCAGTGGTAAAGGAACTTTAGGGAAGAAAACATATATTGGCATGGAAGACGATTATTTCAATAAAGCACACTACACAGTTCTTCAGAACTCATCATTGGTGCATCCATACATCGAGATACATAAGGAGTTCTTACGATCCAAGTTTCTAGGGAAGACTAAAGCTTGGATTAGGCGTCAGCACATGAAAAGTTTCAGTGGTTGGTTGCGAAAAGAATGTCAAGGCGATGACAATATTGATGAGCAACTGTATTTGTTGGCTAGGCAACCATCATGGCATATCCTCACGTACCAAGGGTACGAGATAAATGGGAATACATTTTATACAGTTGCCCAAGATAAAAGGAGCACCAATCAAAATAGTGATGTTCGCATAGATGGCACAAATCTAAATAGGAATATACAAACATATTATGGCCGCATAGAAGATATATGGGAACTAGACTACGCACCTAATTTTAAAGTCCCTTTGTTCTGGTGCCAATGGGTGAAGCTAACCGGAGGAGGGGTAACAGTCGACAAAGAGTATGGAATGACAACAGTGGACCTCAACAATATTGAGTACAAAGACGAACCATTCGTTCTTGCTGCCGATGTGAGTCAGATGTTCTATGTGAAAGACATGTCTACAAAATCAAAGAGAGGAAAAAACAAAGACATCAACTCAATGATCAATGAGCCAAAGCGCCACATAGTTCTTTCTGGGAAAATAAATATAGTGGGAATTGAAAGACAAGTCAGACATGTCAGAAGATTATGAAAGAAATGTCCTGAATTCCACCCTTCATAGTGAAGAAAGATCCAAGCATCATGTTAAATAATGAAGACACTCCATGGTTACGACAAGATCAGAACCAAGGGTCATACGTCAAGAAGAAATTTACTGTTGTGCCCGCATAATACAACGATGCACTGTTGTGACATAGTTTTAGAAAGTCTATATGAGATTCAAGAATTTGTGACTAGTGTTTAATAAAACTTTATCAAATGGGAAAATGAGCTATGTAATAATTGTAGATCTTGCTGAGATGATCAAACTTGGTATTCAGAGTTTTTTCATCTGAGGTCATTTAGTATCTCATTTAAGCAAGTTTAACCAAGTCAAATTTGGTCAAATGAAAAAATAACACTTTGACTCTAGTATTATGAACTCTAAATGACTTCAAATTGAAAAGTTTTGAATACCAAGTTTGTTAAAATCATCAAGGTCTACAATTATTGTTTTGGTCAACTTTCCATTTGAGATAGTTTGGATGGTTCAAATTTGTGATTGTTAAATTTCAACGCCTACAAACTAGTTTTCGGAACCCTAGATTGTCTCAAATTGAAAAGTTTTGAATACCAAGTTTGTTCAACTCATCAAGATCTACAATCCTTATATAGGCCATTTTTTCATTTGAGAAAGTTTGAACAAAATGTAGTTCAAATTTCACAAGTGTGTGACATAGTTTTAGAAAGTCTATATGAGATTCGAGAATTTGTGACTAGTGTTTGATAAAACTTTCTCAAATGGGAAAATGAGCTATGTAACAATTGTAGATCTTGCTGAGATGATCAAACTTGGTATTCAGAGTTTTTTCATCTGAGGTCATTTAGTGTCTCATTTGAGCAAGTTTGACCAAGTCAAATTTGGTCAAATGAAAAAACAACACTTTGGCGGGCTGCAAAAATTTCAGGCCTTCAGTCCCGGTCCAGGCTAGGAACCAGGACTAAAGGGTGGGCAGAATTGCCCGCCCAAAAATACCTTTAGTCCCGGCTGGTAACACCAACCGGGACTAAAGATCCTTTAGTCCCGGTTGGTGTTACCAGTCGGGACTAAAGGGTCCCTGGCCTATATATATCGAACGGTTCCTCTGTTCATCTTCTACTTTTCGATCTAACGTCGATCTCGTCGTCTCTGTCGAGCTCTGCCGCACCGCCATCGTCGTCTACCCCCGCCCGGCCTCGTCGTCGAGCCCCGCTCGGCGGCCGTCGAGATCATCTCCGCCGTACGTCGTCCTCGCGCGGCTCAGCTAGGCCCCGTGGCCGGCCAGCACGCCCGGCTGCCATGGCGCCCCTAGCCTGTTGCTAGCTATAGCGCTCGGCCATATTTTTTAGATACTTTTTTAGATAGTTTTTAGATAGTTTTTAGGTAGTGTTTGATATATATGTTAGATTAAAATGTATTAAAATTTAATTAGTAGTTTATTCTTAGTTTTTAGATAGTTTTTGATATATGTTAATTAGATTTAAATGTATTAAAATTTAATTAGTACTTTATTTAGATAGTTTTTAGAAAGTTTTTTATTATAGTTTTTGATATATTTAGTAATTATTATTCTATCTCTCTCTATATATGTGTTAGATTTAATTTTGATTTAGTAATTCTATCTATGTATATATGTTAGGTTTAATTAGATTTAGTAATTAATTCTATCTAGAGATTCTATATGTATACATATATATGTACTTAATTATTTCTATGTGTATATATACATGTACTTAATTATTTCCATGTGTTGAGAGAGAGAGAGAAAATTGTATCTAGAGAGACATTCTATGTGTTATCACATGCATATATAGAGATATATACATATGCACTTATTCTATGTGTTGAGAGAGAGAGAGAAAATTGTATCATTCTATATGTATATATACATGTACTTATTTCCATGTTTTTGGATCGAAAGTGTTTTTTATTCGATTCTAAAGCCTATACCTTATTATTGTTTATCCTTATGAAATATTATGTGTTATTATATTTAATTGGATTTAGTAATTCTATATGTGTTATCACATGTACTTATGTTATGTGTCATAGTAATTCTATCTATGTGTTATCTTGAAGATACAAATGGCTACTCCGGATGATAACTTGAATGATGACATAATGGCGAATATTATCAATGCCGGCACCAATGTGGATGTAGATGACACGAGTCAGTACTTTGCTGATTATGAGGATATCCTGAATATGCCGGTGGTTGAAGATCAACAAATTGTCGCGCAAGAAAATACTGGCGAGGTATATTCGATTATCTATCATCTCTTATAGATGCATGCGTACGTATATTTGTTGTTAATCGTTGTGTTTCTACTCATGTAGCCGGTCTCTGGATCTACATCAACCACCAGCAAGAGTAGGAAAGTCCGAGGGCCAAAAAAGCCATTAGAGGGTCGTTTCATAATATCAGAATTTGACAGCCGACACCGGCAAACCATTGGGACCACATGCTCAGACATATGTCAATCAATGTGGGTTCATTGTAAGGGATAGGATCCCAGTTAGTGCTCGTGAATGGAAGCAGAAGATATCTGCTCCTAATGTTAGTTTTGTATCTGATCGTGACAAGAACCTAGCTTGGAGAGATATCACTCAGCATTTCACATTACAAGCAGATGATGCTTTGAAGGAGCTAGTGAGGGATTGGACAATGAAGAAGATGGCAACATTGTTCCAGAGTTGGAAGAAGACATTGTATAAAAAGTTTATCTTAAAGAATGAAACGCCGAATTTCAATGCTAAGGCATTTGTCAAGTTGGAGTCCCATTGGGATGACTTCGTACAATACAAGACATCTCAAGAGAGTGAGGAACGTGTGATGAGGAATCAGCAGAATGCTCGACAGAAGCAATACCATCATCGCATGGGATCAGGTGGTTATAGAAGTGCTATTCGCAAGTGGCAGAACCTAGAAGCAGAGATTACTGCCAAGGGAATCATATCTAAAACAATAGAGAAGAACTGGCCTCAATGCGCGAAGAATTGGTTCTACGCTCATGGGGGAAGCCTAGACCCAGACACTGGCAAGCTAATTTTTGGCTAAAAAAATGAGAGAGCAACACAGAGACTAGCTCGTGCTAGGGAAGAAGCTGATAGTGGTGTTTTCAAGCCCAACAGAGAAAATGATGAATTGACATATGTCCTAGAGAATCCCAAACACTGGTGGTCGAACAAGAGGCTATGGGGTGGTTCCAGTGGCTACAAGCATTCCTAGTAGACAGGGATACCTACAGAAGCCACCAGAGAAAGAAGGATGAGGAGGCAGACCGAATCCAGTGTATTGGAGCAATTTGTTAATGAGTCACGACAAGCATTGCTTGAATCACATGAACGAGAAAAATCTCTTGAGGCAAGAATGTCAGGAGGAGATCAAGAGGCAAGTGCAGCTAGCAATGAGTCAAATGCAATCGCAATCAACGCCGGAAGTCACCATTAGCCCCGTTGGTCAGATGAAAAGCAGTTGTGCTTCCACGGAGCTGCCAATTATTCAAGGTGACGTTGGGTTGCGCTTCCCTATTGATGACATTACCGAGCCTCTAACAACATGTGAGCTGCACATTCCAGATGGTAATAATGCATCAATCATGGTGGCTGTCAGGGGTTGTATCTCCAATAGACCTGAACGAAGACACCAAGAATCCATGGGTCAGTTATTCAACCTAGATATGCTAGCGTCTCGGTCGATAGAGTGCTCAAAGGTTATAGCAATGTTCCTCTTGACATTGAAGGCGGTGATGGGGAGAAGACACTAGGAGAAGTAGAGAAGACATTTATTCAATGGCGCAAACGCTTCATCATCATTCCTGGGGCGCCACCGCTTCCCCTACCTCACCCTAGGTACGAATGAAAGTGAATGAAATATTATTTTCCATTAATTTTATATTGGCTTCAAAATAATTGACCCACAACTTGTTTTTGTAGCAGGGTCTCCCCCCAGCCTAGCCTAATCATTCATTCCCCATCTCATCACAGCGTCGCGGGGGGCGAGATGATTTCATCCCCACGGCGATCTCCAACTCCTACACCGGTCCCTATCGCCTCCACAACGATCTCCAACTCCTACACCGACCCCACTGCCTCCACAATGATCTCCAATGCCTCCACACTGGACTCCAACACTAGCCTCATCGCCTCCACGCCGGTCTCCAACACTGCCCCCACCCCCTCCACAGCGATGCACTACAAAGACGTCTAAGGTCCCGGCGGCAAAGAAGACAAAAAAGAGAGTTATTTCTCAAGAAACACTTCCTGAAAAGACTGATGAGCAAATAGCAGCTGAAGAAGACAAAAAAGTGAAAGATTTTTTTATAGATATCCAAAAGCAGAGACAAGCGAAGCTTAAGGAGAAGTCATACTTTTACATACCATGAGATCAGCTAAGGCAGAAGGTCGAAGCTCACAAGAAAAAGATGCTTGAAGTTCGTAAGCCTCCGCCACTATCAGACTATGACCGCTCCCTCGTGAAGTCACATGATGCACATAAGAAAAGGAAAAGAGCATCAGAGAAGGATGTCCCACAGCTTGAACAACAGAAGCAACCAATGCAAAATCTTATTGTTGCTAATGAATATGGTTCTAACATAGAAGTCTATCGACCTAGACAACTCTGGAGAAGTGTCGGTTCAAGACCTTAATGCTTTTTTTGAACAAACTGGTTTAACCTTGGATCAAGTGACGAGCAAAGCTCCAATCCAGAACCTAGAAGTTGATACCTGGAAGACTTATAAATTTGGCAAAAGTCTATACAACCATGCGGCTCTGAATGAATTGGGTACGCAAATGTACTTGCTCAACAAGTGGTACATGCAGGCGTGTGGCAGGGGTGAGTAGTGGATCTTTGTCAGATTTAGAGACCATCATTACTTCCGTGGCGATGACATCTTACATATTAGTTTCGAAGAATTGCATCAACTATACCACTTGGACGCTCTGGACAAATCAATCATTAGCTCCTTTTGTTTGTAAGTGATTCTTATTTTTATTTAATAAACTCACTTCTATGCGTACGTGTATATAATTATCCTCACATGTAACTTATATTTATATACAGATTCTAGATGTCAGAGCTCCAAAGAATACAAGACACCAGTGTTGGCTTCATTGATCCTTATATCGTATTCAAAACCGATATTATTGTCAAGGAGCACTGGGTATCTGAAGCACAGACGAATATCATGAAGTTCTTCGTGAAGCAGCACGACAAGACAACAATACTTTTCCTATACAACTTTGAGTGAGTGTTAATAATAATGTAGTCTACACATTTTATGTAATATCAATACAACTTATATGCATGTACGTGTGTGTATAAACCAATGCAGGTTTCACTGGATACTCATTGTCATTGAGTTAAACTCAAGTCAGTTAGTAATCTTGGACTCATTGAGAAAAGAGCGAGCACTATACCAAGATATGATAGACATTATCCAGGGGATAATTTCGATCTCTCGCGCACAACTATTATTGAATACACTTTGCCATAATTTATTAACAATCGTACATTATTGGGCGCACAGGGTTTGGAAAGAGTTTATTCGGCAACACCGCAAGGATGGCAAGGCACCACTTAATGTAGTTGAAATACCAGTAAGTTGTACTATATATACTTCCCCACGTGTTTAATTACTATATCGTACTTCAATTTACGTGTGAGATGATGAGAATAATCTTCTTCTCGTACAGTGGTGTTTACGGTAGGAACCAGGTAATAACTTGTGTGGATACTACGTTTGTGAATTTATCACTGCACACATAAGAAGAACTCCTGAAGATGTCCTCAGAGTACGTATATATAATTTTTTTTGAATTTATCACTGCACATGTAAGAAGAACTCCTGAAGATGTCCTCAGAGTACGTATATATCAATTTTTTATTTATTTTTAAATGAATATATATATATATATATATATATATATATATATATATATATATATATATATATATATATATACACATATATATGTATGTATTAATAGTTTTCCTTTTATTTCAAATACAAGACTGAATGGTTGAAATGAAGGGTCATGCAAAAAGACCATCTGAATGCAGTTCAAAAGTCAATAGCAGGATATCTTTTAGAAAAAGTGCTAAATCCCAACGACGAGTTCTACTTTGATCCTAAGGAACCAATGATGTAAATTAAATGTTTATTGATATCGTTATTTTCGAGAATAAGATTATGAAAGTGTTGTATATATACATATATATCTATAATATATATAGTTTCATACTTTATTCGAATATAATAATGCTCGAGATGAGAATTATATGTAATTATATGCGTGCGTGTATTTATATTAGCAGCGTAGAATACGTACATAAAAACATATTATATATTAAACAAATATGTGTAACTGAACTGAAAACAAATTAAATAAAAAAAAGAAAAGAAAAGGAACCTTTAGTCCTGGTTGGGGTTACCAACCGGGACTAAAGGGTGCGGCCACGTTTGCTCGGCTGGAGGGCCTTTAGTCCCGGTGAACACCAACCGGGACTAAATGTCCCTCTTTAGTCCCGGCTCGATGACCCGGGACTGAAGGTTCCACCTTTAGTCCCGGGATCGTTGTCCCGGCGTGGTAACCGGGACTAAAGGCCGTTACCGCCCGAGACAACAAGTCCATCATGTAGTAGTGCACGCTTAGGCTGCAACGTTGTCTTCGTCTTCCAACGTAAACTTGATTAGTCTTTTAATCTATTTTATTAATGGTACATGATGAAATTCAATATATAGCATCAGTACTATAAATAATAGGAGAGCACCATGATTAGATGAAGAACTTTAGTTTGGAAATGATGCGGGGTATATACTGAACTCTCATGGTCCTGGGTGTTTGTAAAAAGCCCACTCATTCACGTACGATAAGTTTTGTACCACCAACCCGACACTCTCGCCCATGCCATTTGTCCTAGGCTGTGATGTCACTGGTGGTAGTGTGTATCATAGAGGTGTTTTTCCTGTCATTAGAAAGGTACCAATAATGCAACTATGCAAGAGGTACGGACTATTTCATCACAGGTGCCGGATGATCCGGTGGTGAAAACAATTTTCATTGTTGGTTTTTCGCCTATAAGCAACTGGCTGAGAAAAGAAGTTTCACCGTCGGTTCAGGAATTGAACTAGCGGTCAAAATGGTCTGCTACAAAACCCTACTTCTTCTCTCTTGTTCTTCGCTTCCTCCACTTTCATTCTTCCGGCTCCCCCCTTTCTTTCATCATTGTTGGGGCCATTTTTCACCAATTTGCTCATGGAAAATCTCAATGCTTGAAGGATGTACATAACTCTCTTTGTTTTAAGATATAATTATCAACCCTTTAAATTCCTAAATTATTCCTTTCGCAAATTGTGAAAACATCTTTCTTCATTTTAGAGGGCTTGGTATTTTGAATCGGCAGTGGTAATCTTTGTTATCACCGCCTACATTCATAAATGATGACAAAAACTGACGGTGAAGGAGGGTTACAAACCAGTGGTAATTTGTTCACCACTAAAAAAATGGGTACATCATCATATACCAAACCATAATATATATATATCCCTAATAGGTCACTTACATTTTGTATTGTAATTATTTTTTTGTTAATTGAAAATCTATTTAGTCATGTTCTAGAAGAAAGAAGTATTTTGAAGACCATACCAATGTATAATATGATTGATATGCGCCAGTATAATGTTTATGCAACAAATTGTTATTTTCATAAGAGTAAAGTCCATTTTTCAACCATGGAGTGGCACACCGGTCCAATTTTCAAACTTGAACTACAAAACTACTCCCTCCGTCCCCCAAAAAGTGATGTTCTGAGATTTTTTAGACAGATTAGTGGAAAGAGAAATGTCCCTAATGCCCATGGATTGTTACACATGTTCCCTTAAAAGTAGGGATGTCGTATGGTTTACTTTCCTAATTAAGACGCGCTGCATGCAACCATGCATAGATCCGCGGGAGGCAACCAATAGTAGCGCATGTCAATTAGTAATTTGGCCCCGGATTTGTTGCGCATGCATGAGTCAACCTGTGGGCCAACAGTATGTCTAAAGCTTAGAACAACATTTTTTCTGGGACAAAATTTGAATCATAGGACATTACTTTTTTTTTTGGACAGAGGGAGTAGGTACTGGACGTCCTCCAACTGTCAAAACTTGACAAATCTGGCAATTAGCTTGTGGGAGCTAGTAAAGACTTAAAGCCTTTAGTTCTATTAGGGGCAGCTCCTTGCCAGTTGGTTTATTTTATTAAACAGGAATGACATTGTATTTGAATAGAAATTTATATTTCTCTCATGCAGGTTATTTACTCAATTATCTATTGGCTACACACTTGATGTATCCCGCGGAAGACGAAGTTTGGTTGTAGCGGCATCACAACAACTGACATAGGTGGCCAAGAATATTTTTTCTAGGCACATATTTTTTTTTCTTTTGGAAGTCGGCAGGGGAGCTCATCACTACCTATTTTTTTTCCAATAAAGGAGATATATGTGTACAGATTACAAGGTCTTAGTCCAACAAATTAAAAAAAATAGGAAAATACATATCAGAAATTCTCTAACCAAGAAACTAAGAGCGCTTTCACTGCAGGCTTGGCTTTGATGATAACTAAAAGGCTAGCTAAGGTGCTCTCTGAACAGAAATTTGTATGTTATCTCAACGATATGGGCAGAAGAACCTGGCCATAATATTTTCCTCATGTATTAGCAAACAGAAAGAAAAAAAAATACACATCACCGGCTCTATTACACCAGAAAATCTATAGGTGCGCACCACAACGCACCATGCAGGTGCTACATATAAATAAGCAAAAACCACACCATTAACACGAATAACTTAAAGTACCATACAACGAAAAGGAAACAGCAGAGCCTGAAGGATTCAAACATAGCAAGCATCACAGATACTTGAAAAGCTTAAAACGATATGGTAAAACATGGAGGAATAACACACAAGCAACGGCGACTGATTTACAGCTTCAGTTCATTCAGACAGGTAACTAAGCTGCATAGAGGATGTCCAAGTCCAAGCACCATCCATCCATGAGCTTCTTCTCTTCTCTGGCGCCTCCTCTAGATGGTATCGCTGTGGATGTGACCCGTGGCCCCTCCATCTACGTTCGGAGCACCTCCCCTTGACCTGATCTCAACAGGCTGCAAACCAGCAACAACAACAGCAACGTTATTCCTATGGATCCACCGAGTCTCGTGACCCAAAGTGGGGCACATCAAGTGAATATGTATTTTCTTAAAAATTGTCATTGCTATATACTCGTATGACAACATATGTAGTAGATTAGAGTAGAAGACAGACCTGAGATGTCACTGACTTGGTCTCCGTCACACCAGCTGCAGAAACAACAGTGGAGTCAGCTGCAAGTGGAATAGATAGAGGAGGACGATGTTCTTTTTGTTCTGAACTTGTTACTACCGGCATCCTTGTGGGTGGCGCCGGCGCGGCCGCAGCTGGTGATGCGGCCGACGAGGCCAAAGAACTTGTTCTTGAGCTGCACGGCAAGCTTTGCCATGGCCGCCGCTGACTGCACCAAGGGCTAAGCTAGCTGCCGTGGAAGGGGCCGGGGCTTGGTGATGAGAGCACTGATGAGCTCACCTGAATCTAGTGGGAGCGCGGCTGCGTGCTGGTCAGTGGACCACGGACCTCGTATCTAAATACTGCAGCCACGGTACAGTTGTGCCAAAACACCTTTCACTATCTCTCAGTGGACCAAGCCCATAGGCTCCGTGGATCACTGGCGTGCTGCAGCAGTTAGGCAGGCACTTCACCTGGATTTTGGATGCTCAAGCACCCCATCTAGTAGCACTCTAGCAGTGTTCCTCACAGTAGAAAACGAAGCAACTGGACTACTCTCACAGATCCTTGCATAAATTGTCAAATTGGGGGTGTTTGTTTTGGTCGTGAAAAAGTTGGGGTGCTTGTCATATAATATATGGTTTTACCACATATATATGATGAACAATTGCATTTGATCAGTTGAATGATATATCATTATTCTCTCAAACACGTTTGGAATAACGATATGCCATCTATATAGGCTCTTTATATTTAGTACAGATAAGGTTCATATATAATTATGAAATACGTCACATGCATGTTTCTGATGCTTTTGAATGCGGTCAAATAAACGGGGGACCTAACACTGACGAATAAATAATGGGTTGTCTAGTAGTGCTAGTGTGCTAACAAAAAGTGAATCTAGATTTGCTATTTTAATATATATTATTAATTGGAGGCCTCAAATTAACCCCTCAATGTAAGAAAATTAGGAAAACAGATAGAAATCCTTATTATAACAAATAGAAACATCTAGTCATTAATTATGTAGACTCTATGTCATGGGTTTGAAACCGCAGCAAGCATCGAGTTGCTCGTCAGAGATCGGTGTGTGGATCTCTAGTGGCTCAGATATTCAAAACATTCAGCGACCTAGCTGATTTTATTCTGGTTCGGGCCTAAGTCCTACGTCCCAGCAGTATTGTGTTCTTCGTGTTAGGAATGCCCAATCGGGAGTTTCTTACAATAACGGAGTAGAGAGAGATCGATAGGGGATCGCATGGTGCTATCCTCGAGTTCTTGGCTAATTCGGTTTGATCTTCCTATCCTGGTTTTTTGATTCGTCGATTATACTATCCCTTCTACAGTAGCCCATACCTCCCCTTATATACCGAGGAGGGCACGAGGTACAAAGCGGACAGGTTCTAACCTAGAGCTTATCGGCCTAGTGCTTCCGGTTCCTTCGTCTTGGCGTCGTCGGGTACTCCTTTGTCAGTGTAGGAGGGGACCAACAATGTCGCAACCACTCCCTGACGTCTCTTCTACATTCTGACGCTTGATCGTGAGGCACTGTCTACTGCAATACGCCCTTCCCCAGGTGAGTCTTCTCGAGGCTTCCTTAGTACACAAGGATCCCCCCCCCCAGCCTAGAGGGATTGACAAGCGGGCTCGGAGCCCTCCGGTCCGTGGGCTTAGGGAAGTCTCATGTCCTGATGTGTCATGCCCCTTCTTGCATGCATGGGCCTGCCTGAGGAAGTGGGTAACAATGCCTCGTGGCTATGGAGCAGGAAGGCAGTGTAGTGCCTCTTCGCCTATGAGGACTCTAGGCACTAGATTCCAGAGCTGGCTTCTGATCTTGGCTCGGGACGTTTGTTGGTCCTGAGTCAAGGCTGGGACGGTCACTATGGCAGAGGCTCGGCTCGGGCTCCCCTTCAGTCGGGAATCCTGACGTCGTGGCTGAGCCTCTGAGCCCCGAGCTATGGCTGTATCGCCGGCTCGGGCTTGCCCTTGTGATAGGGCGGGCCCCTTGGGGAAGGGAGATTCATGCGCTGCCGAGCCATCCTTTTTTCGCCAATAGGTACGTGAGACCATACCAGATGGGTATAGCCTCCGAGTCCTGACCAATTCATAGAGTCGATCGGGGGTCACTCGAATTGTCGCCCTCTTCTCAGGGACTTAGCATACTCCTATGTTATACCCTCGTCAGGAGCCCCCAAGTCCTTCTTAGCCTCCTGGCCTCCAGGGTCACTTCCGGGATATCGATGAGGGGTTGTTCCCGGCTAGATTACAAGGCGTTTGCCCAACAAAAAGAGAGAGAGAGAGAGAGAAATACATATCAGAAAGTCTTTAACCAAGAAACTAACAGTGCTTTCATGCAGGCTTGGCTTTGATGATAACCAAAAAGCTGCTCTCTGAACAGAAATTTGTATGTTATATCAATGATACGGCACAAGAACTGGCCGTCATATTTTCCTCATGCATTACCAAAAAAAATGCACATTACCGGCTCTTACTGCACCAGAAAATCGATACGTGCGCATATACATCACAAGTTCACAACGCACCATGCAGGTGCTCTATATAAGAGAAAACCACACCATTAACACGAATAATAACTTAAAGTACCATACAACGAAGCACCACAGATACTAGAAAAGTTGAAAAGGATACGGTAAAACATGGAGGAATAACACAGGCAACGGTGACTGATTTACAGCTTCAGTTCATTCAGAGAGGTAACTAAGCGGCAGATGATGTCCAAGTCCAAGCACCATCCATGCATGAGCTTCTTCTCTTCTCCGGTGCCTCCTCTAGATGGGATCGCTGTGGATGTGACCCGTGGCCCCTCCATCCACGCGCGGAGCACCTCCCCTTGACCTGATCTCAACAGGCTGCAAAACAGCAGCAGCAACAATAGCGTTGTTATTATTCCTATGGATCCGCCTGAGTCTCGTGACCCAAAGTGGGACACAAGTGAATATGTACCCTCTTAAAATTTGCCCTTGCTAGATATACTCCTAGGATGTCCAGCTCTGAGTTCATTAAAAAGCTTAAGCTATCGAGAAAAGATGAGCCATATGCATAAGCTATATGCTGACATTCGAGTAGAGAACTAGAGATAGACCTGAGATGTCACTGACTTGGCCTCTGTCGCACCAGCTGCATGAAGAAACAACAGGGGGGAATCAGCTGCAAGTGTGCAATAGAGCAGGATGTTCTTTTTGTTCAGAGAGAGGTGCATGGGCACGCAGCTGAACTGTTAATTACCGGCATCCTTGTGGGCGGCGCCACCAGGTCGGCCGCAGCTGGTGATGCGGCCGACGAGGCCAAACAACTTGTTCTTGAGCTGCGCGGCAAGCTTCGCCATGGCCGTTAGCCACACCAAGGGCTAGCTAGCTGCCGTGGAAGGGCCGGGCCTTGGTGACAGCACTGATCGATGAGCTCACCTGAATGGCTAGCGTGCTGGCCAGCGCATGAGTCACCACTCCTCCACAGTATCTAAATACCGCAGCGACGGCGTGTTGCCAAAGCACCTTTCACTAGCTACCTCAGTGGACCAAGCCTATAGGCTCTGTGGGTTACAGGCGTGCTGCTGCAGTTAGGCAGGCACTTCCCTAGATTGTCGACTTTTGGTTCCTGGCTGCAGTACCACAAGACCCGCCTGACTAGCTACATAGGGTGCTCAAGTAATCAGCTAGCAGTCCAGCAGTGTTCTTCAATCAAAGAACAAAAACGAAGCAATTGAGCTATATATATTCTCACAAATCCTTTGCATAAATATAATCGCCACACAAATAGTGTTTTGTTCGAGAAAAAGTAAGGGTGCTTGTCAAAGCTACGACCACGATGAACAATTGCAGTTGATCTATTGCATGGCATACCATTACTCTCTCAAACACGTTTGGAATGATGATATGCCATCTATATTAGCCATTTGTTTAGTAATAAGACCGGTTCAAAATTATGAAACACGCCACATGTTTCTCACATGCTTTTAATTGAACGCCAACAAATTAACGGGGGGCCTAACACTAACCAAATAAAAAGGGGTTGTTAGTTAGCGCGCGGTAGTGCTACTAAAGTGAATCTAGTTTTGCTATTTTAATATATCACTACCAGAATCCTCAAATTTGCCGAGTGTTTTAATGTTTGCCGAGTGTATTACCTCGGACACTCGGCGAATAAGTTCTTTGCCTAGTGCTACGCTAAAAGCACTCGGCAAAAAAAAGCACTCGGCAAATATGGGTTTTGCCGAGTGTAAAAAAAACACTCGGCAAAGAGGTGGTTTACCAAGTGTTAAAAAAAAACACTTGGCAAAGAAATAAAATATTTTTTCAAGAAAAGAAGGAGAAGAAAAAAAATGAAAAAAAAACTTTGTCGAGTGCTCAGATCTAAAACACTCGGCAAAAAAAAAGAAGGAGAAGAAAAAAATGAAAAAAACTTTGCCGAGTGCTCAGATCTAAAACACTCAGCAAAAAAGAAGGAGAAGAAAAAAAAATAAAAAAAACTTTGCCGAGTGCCCCATTTGGAACACTCGACAAACAAAAAAAATCCTACATAACCCACCCCTATCCCCAGCGACCCACCCCTTTCCCCTCTCCTCCCGGCCCCCAGCGCCCCTCCTCCCAACGGCGCCGCCTCCCTCCCCTCCTCCCGACGGCGCCGCCTCCCTCCCCTCCTCTCTTGGCCGCCCTCTTCCCCGGCGCGGCCCCTCCCCTCCCCTCCCGCTTCCCCAGCGTGGCCCCTCCCCTCCCGCTTCCCGGCGCCGCCTCCCCACCGGCGAGATCCGGCGGCTGGTGCCGCCCCCTCCCTCCCTCCCCTCCTCCAGCCGGCGGCCGGCCCCTCCCCTCCTTCCCCTTCTTCTTACCCGCCGGCGGCCGGCCCCTCCCCTCCCTCCCCTTCTTCTTCCCCGCCGGCGGTCGACAGCTCCCCTCCCTCCCCTTCTTTCCCGTCAGATCTGGCCCTTCCCCTCCCCTCCTCCCTTCTTTCCCCGCCAGATCCGGGCCCTCCCTTCTTTCCCGGTTCCCCCTTCCCCTACCTTCTTCCCCGACGCGGCCTCCCCACCGGCGAGATTCGGCGACCGGTGCTGCCCCCTCCCTCCCTTCCTCCCCCAACGTCGGTTTTGGGCTCGGTGCGGAGAGGCTCGCCACGGTGGTTCGACGAGGCGGCGGCGTGGTGGTGGTGCTGCTCACTATCAGGCGTCCGCAACTCCGCGCCGTGGCGAGCAAGAAGCGGCGTCGAGGATGGAGGCTCGACAGCGGTGGTTCCCAAGAGAGCTAGCTTCCGCTGTGCCGAGACGGGTTGAGCTCAGGGCTCTGCGGTCATGCCATGGCTGCGTTGCTGCTGCGGTGACGAGGGATGCGGCGTGGTGCGGGCGGCGGGCGTGGATGGTGGCGGCGGGCGTGGATGGTGGTGGCGGCGGCGGTGCTGGTGGTGCGGGCGTGGTGTCGGCGTGCCTTTTTTTGAGAAAAAAGTTTGCCGAGTGTTTTTTGGGCACTCGGCAACGTCTTCGCCGAGTGCCCGACAAAAAACACTCGGCAAACTAGCGTTTGCCGATAACAAGTTTACCGAGTGTCGTTTGCCGAGTGTAACACTCGGCAAACCCTTTTGCCGAGTGTTTTTGGGGCTTCGCCGAGTGCCTCTGGCACTCGGCAAAGCTCCTGTATCCGGTAGTGTATATTACTCCTTCGTTCCAAATTAGAAGTCATTTTAGCTTTTCTACATGCATATATAGTTTTTACTACGTACCAAAATATATATCATAGTAAAAACTATGTAGGTAGTAGAAAAGCCAGAACAACTTACAAGTTAGAATGGAGGGAGTAATAATTAGAGGTCGAAAAACAGATAAATCTAAGAAATCCTTACAATAACAAAAAAAAACATCTAGCTATTAATTAGTTTGACTATAATCATCAATAAATAGACACCGGATCTATTCAATTTTCTAAAATATTACCCACGTATACCATTATAAAAAAAATATAAAGTAACATCTAGATCTACATCTAAATTACCCACCTTACATAAAGTCAGTCCCTAGACCTGCATCTAAATTAGTAGTCATCTCTACTATTATGAAACAACTAAAGTAACCCTCTAAAGTTTGAATATAAAATTACCCACCTTTGTTATTATGAAATATTATTAAAATAATCTCTTAAATTTTCATTTAAATTACACACTCAACTAAATGGACATTGAGGAGCCACGATGGTGCAATGAAAATGAAGGTTGAAAGCACGTATCTAAATATTACTAATTTGAGTATCTTTACCGAGCCTCCATATTAACACTCACAAGACATTAGAGAAAAAGATAAATCTTGAAAATTCACATAATAATTAGAAACATCTGGTAACTAATTCATTAGACACTAATCAACGTCATCATAATAGCCACTTGATCTAAAAAATTACTCACCATACATTAAATTTGTACTTTATTGTTTATCAACTTTTTGAAACAATGTTCCTTTAACAATATAGCAATGACATTGGTAGGTAATTTAAAGTTATATAGAACAATGTGCTAATAAACTTTGTAAACTATTATTTCATTAGCTAAAATAGTTTAGGACTATGAGATAGATCTTGCACCATTGTAGTTGTAAATGCCATGCCTGACAATATTTTCCTGTTCTATGCACAAATTAAGAAATTCTGAGTTTCCATGAGACAATGTAAAAGAAAACCCACTGCATTATCTATTAATAAGTTAACTTAAAGATTAGGTGGCACTGTATGGTCTATGAGACAACACTAGTATACTTATCTAAACCTAATAGTAAAAGCAATAGTGATTCTTTCATATGTCGTCCCTTCTGCCCAATAACAGGTGGGTCCAAGGCGCTCCTTCGTTTTTCCCATGCCTGGCAAGGACTCTGCAAACATCGTTATATTTTATGATCAATTAATATCCTGGATGAATTCAAAGATACCGTAGCAAATACAACGGTAATTATGTTTGTAGCTCATTGTAAGCCGTCGGTTGAAGATCGACAGCACGTTCGGCTGGTGGACTGAACAGTGAATTTTGAATGGTTCTGGATGATTCAATAGTGTTCTGTGAGGGAGAATAAGCTAAACCAAGCTGGGACATGACCAGCCGAATGGGGTGCGAATAGCTAGATAGTGTGAATCATAGGCCACCATTGTAGGCCACGCATCACGGTGAATTCCTGGCCTAGGCCTAGATTTTGGGTCCTAAGGTCGATGTGGGACACACGTGCATTACTGCCACGAAATCGTTTTTTCAAAAAAATTAGGCTGTTGGGCTGCATATATATATATAGGGAAATGTTGAAGGAAGAGTTTTGGGGTAAAAGTTTAAGTTATGAATTTAATTCAATAACTTTTAGAGCCTGTGTTTTGGATACATGCAAATAGATATTATTGCCTAGTAATCTTGCATAATTCCTGTATAAACCATATATTTATTACGGGCGCGAGCATTACATATGGGTACGTATTTCTCCTGTTGTAACGTGTGGGCATAGACGACACAGATTGATGCGTTAGTGTTTTAGAACGAAGTTGATTCTTAAATATGTGGAGTTCGTTTTCCTCGGCGTGGTGGACTGGATGTACACATACTCAGTTGTTACTGGTTAGCTACCAAAGGTGCCTCTTTGCAAACATGTTCTTCCGAGACAACAATCTGTGATGTGATGCAGTGGTTACGCCACATTACCCGACCATCCGAATTGTATTCTTTAATTGCGTCCTCTCAAAAGAAAAAGAGCTTTCTTTAAGCGTGTAAAGCAATATGGATTAAGATTTTCGAAAGGGGCCTTATTAGCGAAGTTGGCCGTTGGCGCCCATTTTGTTTGTCCTTGTGCCATGATCACTACCTTCACTAAGCCATAATAATGCAGTCAGCAGTGCAGAGGGCCCAAAAGGCACCGATTTGGACGTTTTGATTGACAAGTACCTTGTTATTATTATTATCGTGGTCCGTTGATGATGGAAACAGCAGCTATCGCGCAATTTGTAACGTCAATTCTGTCAGACGCCTGTGTTCCTCCCTAAAAATGTTCTGCGTACCGACCTCATCACACATTACAGTTCACAGCAGGCTCCGCCCAGCGCCCAAGCGTTTTGTACTCCGTGCATCATCCTACGGCATATCCGCTCTCTTTGAGGTCCTGCACCACCCAAGATGCCATGCAATGTCATATCAAGGAGAAGCTAACAAGGACGTGCGTGTTAGGAGGAGGTGGTGCGTGGATGGAGGTTGACGCGAGCCGCGATTTTTTCAACCCTGCGCAATTTCAATAGGATACTTTACGCTTTGTTTGATGTGCATGTATTCATCTTAATCTACATGTGTTAAAGTAAAATTAAACTAAGTTTCTTTCCAATCTACTCTAACATATGTGGATTGAAGCAGAGACACATGCATCCAAACAAGACCTTAATTTTATTCCTTACCCATCTTTTTCTTTATTGCCTCAACCTTCGAATACAAGTTATGTAACATCTAACCTTACGAAGAAACTTAGCACCCACTCACTCCACAAGTACGCGCGCACGTGCACACACCACTAGAGGTAAAGAAGTAATTAGCTATATCTACGTCCTATATATCTTCAAATACAAGTTATAAAATCTGAACTTACAAAGAAACTCAACACATACTCACTCCACACGGACGCACTCACACCTCTAGAAGGAAGCTACTAGATCTACAACCTAGGTCTATGAGAACACGGCTAAGAGATATACGACAGTTGTGGCCTATATATCCTTGCGAGGCACCCGAAAACTATCTAAAAGGAAAGGATACACAGCGCAAGCAGTTGCCATCTTAGTTAAAGCTGCGTCCCCTTACCTATCCTTTTTTATCTGATGGACAAGCGCCTTGCCCTATCTCTTCCCATATAGCACGGTTGGCCGGTCTAATCTCTAAGATATCCCTTTCTCAGTTTTATAAGTGAGATATCTCATTTAGAACGTTTATCGAGCGGCTACATGTCTCCCTCAGATTACATCGGCTCTCTAACAATCCACCAAAAACACATACTCAAAGAAGTTTGCAACTTTTTTTAAAAAAAATTCCACAAACACACTAGATGTTGGTATGACATGTAGTAAAATAGGTCTGGTGTCATAGTTAAAACTAACTTAATTTTGAATGCACCCTAGACCATATATTGCATTACCAAAATGTTGAGTGGCTTCTTATATATGGACTTTTGAGTTGAATTAACCTAGAAAAATATTTTCACCAAAAATAGATCCATAATAAGGTATGTATGCATAGCTACGGTAGAGTACATAACCATACACATGTATATGGTCATGCATGGATTCAAGTAAAGCTATGCATTCATATATGGCAAGATTGTCTCCAACAGATGACCCATAAGGGCACCTAAACCCAAAATGGGTCTTCGACGGTGTTGTACTGGCCTCCAACAGAGAACCTGTATGGAAGACCCATTTTAGGTGACAACATAGGCACAACCCAAATATAGACATCCTCTCACCTGGAGACTCATTTTATCATGAACCCTTGGCCTATAATGCTACCCAAACGTCGAATGTGTCTTTGTATTTTAGGGTACCATTGTTGGAGATAGTTAGGTGTACACATGTACGTATGTGCTCCATCTGTCCTATATTTAATTTTATTAGGACAGATTAACAGAGAATACAAAACAAGCATATGCCCTCATTTTATTTTCTAATATGACGTTATTATCAACATGATTAAGATTGATTGATAAATTAAATGACACCTAATGATATAATAATATCTGCTAAATTTATGCAACTATTTAATATATATATAAACTGTTTTGTCCCTGTAATCCCTCCTCAAAGAATCAGAAAAGGAGAGTTAACGAGAAGAAAGCAAACCGGCCCAAAGGCCCATAGCCAGCGGCCCTTTTCAGCATGCGGAAAGGTTGATCATCTAAATTAATATGTTTAGCCTAAAGTATATAACTTGTGTTCTTCCCTAGTTCTTGCAAAGCCACCTAATCAAGCCTCACTTCATTTTTAGTTAGAACATATTTGTGGGGGTTATGACCCTGGATACCCACGGCAGACCACATGGACTGTGCCCCCAGGGGCGGCCCAACCCACAAGACGAAGCCTTGCGAGGCACGGCTCTGCTCGGCGCCCCCCGCAAGACATCTGGAGGATATCCTGAAGATACTGCAAGATCTGTTAGGATATGTATGATCCCTAGATTCTTGTAATCAGTTATTACTTTCCGGTTATCTCCTAGATCTAACCGATTTGTAACCCTGCTCCTCGGACTATATAAGACGGGCAGGGACCCCTCCAAACTCACGCAATATCAGACGATAGACAATACAAACCAACAGACCACAGGAATAGGGTATTATGTCATACTGACGACCTGAACCTGTCTAACTTGTGTGTCTCTGTTGCCTTCTTGTTCTTGATCTCACGCTCCTCTGCCGATCAATCTACCTTCGTGGGATACCCCTCGGAGGACTACCGACGATATTCTGTCGACAGTTGGCGCGCCAGGTAGGGGCTGTGCGTGCTGTTTTCCTTATCAAACAAGATGGTTTTTTCCACAGGCTCTTCGTCCCTCCCGCAGCCCGGCCAGATCTTCATGGTCGGATCGATCTCGTGGATCATCAATGCTGATGGAGTCGGAGAGCTCCTCGAGCCGGTGCAGATCGATTCTGCGCCGATCACCCCTGCACCTATGACAGCAGATCCGATCTCAGAACCACTTCTGAGGTCACCTTCGATCAACAACTCATTGCCTGCTTCCGTCGCTACCTAGAGGAGGCAGATCAACAGCAACGATCTAATCGCATCCATCGATCAGGTTGGTCACAAGCTCGCCGATTGCCTCTCCATCGCCGAATCGGCTCTAGACACCCTTGTTCAGCGTCGACCACCCACCAATCTAGACCTCCCAGAGGCTGCTCGGAAGACTTTGGGAGTTATGGCTCTGCCCTTCAGGCTCGCCAACTGCCGCCGCCACTTTCTAAGATGCCCTAAGGGGCAAATTCACCGACCAGGTGGGAGACGCTCATCCTTTCGCCGACCAGTTCGCTGACCAGCCTCTGCCGGTCGTCAACATGCTCCATGTCAGCCGACACCCTAGGGCATCCCTCCACACCATCCTAGAGGAGAGTCCAGGCTCTGAGTCCCAAGACTCCATAGAGACCCTCGCCGAAACCGCCGCTGAACAATTTCCTCTCCCTCCTCTCCGGGGGGCGCGATCTTCAACGTCAGCATCGATAGCCCCCCTTGGAATGGCGAGATCGAGGAGGAACACGCCGCTCATGAGAACCAGAACATCAACCATGCACAACGCCGAGCAAATGAGCACGCCCTCAGTGATGGCCGAGCAGCTAGCTCAACTCGCAAGGGAGGCCACTCCAGCGCAACCTCGATGAAGAGTTTCTCTGCGTTGATGGCCACGACATTTTCAGGACTCCGAGCGCCAATCTGGCAGTAGCCGCCAACTGAGCTCGCCCGCCTCCCATAGATGCCTGAGCTCACCAAGGTCGCTGCCATGCTTAAAGCAGTGCACTATTAGGTCAATGAGACCCGTCAGGATCAGAGACCCTCTTACTCCACCACTTTAATCCGCCGATCAGTTGCCATAAGGACCAACAGCCGCCAAAGTCGCTTCACCGACCAGCACCGCGATGACAAGCAGCCCCCCAAGGTGGAGCTAGGGGCGATCGCACCGAACATCACCGCTAACACGACTAGGAGGTCGACCAGGACGTCCGGGTGCATCTCAACAATCGTCGAGATGCACAATGGCGCATCGACGAATGCCGATTCGGTCGCCATGAAGATGAAATCCATCATCGTCAGCAGTACGAACAAGAGTACGGTAACCCAGACTTAGCTGTCGAACCACTCGCCGGTGGCAATACCGCTGACGACGGCGTCGACAACTCCGAGGGGCCTCCAGGCATTTACAAGGACACTCCAAACTGCTTTAGTGGCCCCATGGTTTCAAGATCACTGGGGTTGAGCCCTACGAAGGAAGAATGAACCCGACACAGTGGCTACAGGCTTATGCCACTACTGTTCGGCCCGCCAAAGGAGACTCTAATGTCATGGCAAACTATCTTCCTGTTATGCTGACGCCTGCCGCCATGAGCTAGTTTACCAGCCTTGCCCCTAGACTCCATCGGATCCTAGGAGGATTTGAAAATAGTCTTCACCGATAACTACATGGCCACGTGCACTCGGCCAAGGCACCAAGCACGACCTAAACCGCATCGACCAGAAGCCGTCTAAGCTCCTCTGTAGCTACATCCGACGCTTTTCTGAGATGAGGAACTCTATCCTCAACATCATGAAAGCTGAGGTCATCACCACCTTCATCCAAGGACTCCACCACGGTGAGCTTCACTCCAAGTTCAACCGCAAGCCGCCTACTGGGATCGGCAAGACGATCACAACCTGCCAACCAGTACGCCGATGCTGAGGAGGCCGAGGTGTGCTTCAATGAGGATGTGGGCACCCAACGACCAACACGCCGGTATGATGACCGCCCCGCCGACCGACTGCCACAGCTGACCGCTGTTTCGATGATCATAGTTATTCTTAAACAGCGGTCGAGATCGGCAAGAAGGGCCCAAGTCTGGCCAAAATCGTCAGCCGCCGGCCAGACCACATCGTCGCTGCCATCAACGAACCTCGCGCCAAGTGCAACTATGATGAGCAGTACAAGAAGATCCTCGATGGCCTATGTCTGCTCCACAAGAACGCCAAGCACAAAATGAAGGACTGCCTCGGGTTGGCTATGGAATTCTAGAACAAAAAGCTGGACGACAACACCAATGATGGAGCCGGAGGTCGCCGACCACCTAGGGGCAATGGCAATGCCTTCTAGGACCACGACAAGGTGGTCGCCACCATCTTCGGGGGCCTTGCCTCCACCAAAAGCAGAAGGGAACGAAAGCTTGCTGCACGGTGGGTGCTCAACATCACCGCAGAGGACGCTGTCGCCAACCCCAGCTATCGCCCATGGTATGAGGTTCCCATCACCTTCAGCAGGGACGACCAGTGGGCAGACATTCCCTACACAGGGCGCTTCCCCCTTGTCCTCGACGCAACTGTCCAAAAGGTGTTGTTAAGAAAAGTGCTCGTCGACGGTGGGAGCGCTCTAAACCTCCTCTTCATCGGAGCCCTAAAGGAGCTGGGCCTCGGATTAGCGGATCTAACGCCCTCTGATTCCTCTTTTTGGGGTGTGGTACCCAGCAGGGCCTCCAAACCGCTTGGAGAGATCACGCTACCAGTACAGTTCAACACGGCGAGCAACTACCCGGTCGAGCACATTAACTTCTATGTCGCCGATTTCAACACCGCTTACCACGCCATACTTGGTCGGCCAGCTCTGGCCAAGTTCATGGCCATACCACACTATGCATACTTGGTGCTGAAGATGCCTTCGCCTATAGGAGTTCTGGCCCTGCAGGCTAACCTCTCCATCGCCTACGCCTACGAGACAGAGAGTCTCGCTCTCGCCGAAGCTACCGACCTCTCCATCTAGATGGCCAGCATGGTCACCGAAGCCAAAACGCTGCTCGCCGAGATGGAGATACCAGAGCTGGAACCTCCCCGTGCTTCCGCCAAGTCCAAGGAAGTGAAGGAGGTCGGCCTCGGGCTCGACGACCCCTCCAAGACCGTGAAGATTGGGGCTCACCTTGACCCCAAATAGGAAAGCGTGCTCGTCTCCTTCTTATGTGCCAACACCGACGTGTTTGCTTGGAAACCTGCAGACATGCCAGGGGTACCGCGGGAGAAGATCGAGCACTCCTTGAATGTCTCGCCGACCACCAAACCGATCAAGCAGAAACTTCGCCGATTCGCGCCAGACAAGAAGGAGGCTATTAGGGTAGAAATAAAACAGCTCTTAGCTGCCGAATTTATAAAAGAAGTGTATCATCCTAATTGGTTAGCGAACCCTATTCTCGTTCAAAAAAAGAATAAAGAATGGAGAATGTGTGTTGATTATACAGATCTTAACAAACACTACCCTAAAGACCCCTTCGATTTTCCTTAGATAGATGAGGTTGTTGACTCCACCGCTGGCTGCGAATTACTCTCTTTCCTTGACTGTTACTCCGGCTATCACCAGATCTCTCTCAAAAAAGAAGATCATATCAAGACATCGTTCATCACTCCTTTCAACGCGTATTGCTATACCACCATGTCATTTGGACTCAAGAACGCCGGGGCGACTTATCAACGGGCAATCCAGATGTGCCTCAATCAACAGATCAGCCGCAACGTCGAAGCTTACATCGACGATGTGGTCGTCAAGTCCAAGACCGCCAATAATCTTATCGCCGATCTCGAAGAAACATTCGCCAACCTAAAAAGATATCGATGGAAGCTGAACCCTTCAAAGTGCATCTTTGGAGTTCCATCCGGTATACTCTTGGGCTACATTGTCAGTGCACGAGGCATAGAACCCAATCCCGACAAGGTCTCCGCCATCACCAAGATGAAACGACCAACATGCATCAAGGATATACAGAAGCTTACTGGCTGCATGGCTACATTAAGCTGCTTCAGTATCGTGCCTCGGCGAAAAAGGTTTACCTTTCTTCAAACTCCTCAAGGCCTCCGAGCGCTTTTCTTGGTCGGAAGAGGCAGACGCAGCTTTCGAGCAGCTTAAGTTGTTCCTTACAAAGCCTCCGATCATGACGGCGCCATGGTCTGACGAGACTCTCCTGATCTACATCACCGCTACCTCTTGTGTCGTCAGCACAGCAATTGTGGTCAAACATGAGGAGGCCGGACACGCCTATAAGGTGCAACGTCTGGTATACTTCATCAGCGAGGTTCTTAATGAGCCCAAGACTCATTATCCTAAGGTCCAGAAGTTGTTATACACCGTCCTGATTACGTCGCGCAAACTCTACCACTACTTTGAGTATTACAAGATCATCGTGGTCACTGAGTTCCCTCTGGGGGACATCCTCCGCAACAAAGAGGCCAACGGCCATATCATCAAGTGGGCTATCGAGCTCGGCACTTACTCCATTGAATTCAGAAGCAGGTCTATGATCAAGTCTCAGACGCTCGCTGATTTCGTCACTGAGTGGACCGAGATCCAAGAGCCCATCGCCGCTACCTACCCTAAGCACTGGGTGATGTACTTCAACGGCGCCCTCAACATCAATGGTGCTAGTGCAGGCATTCTATTCATCATGCCGACCAAGGATAAGCTCTGATATGTCCTCCGGATACACTTCACGGCCTCCAACAACGCCGCCGAATACAAAGCATGTCTCCATGGACTCCATATAGCTGTTGAACTCGGCGTCAAATGCCTTATGGTATATGGGGACTCCGCGCTGGTCATCAACCAGCTTAACAAAGATTGGTCTTGTTCCAACGATAAGATGGACACTTATTGCGCCAAAATCAGGAAGCTTGAAGAGAAGTTCTACGGTATCAAGTACCACTATGTGGTATGCATCCAAAATCAGATCACCGATTACTTGTCCAAGTTGGGCTCCTCTCATGTCGTGGTTCTTCTTGGGGTCTTCGTCCAAGATCTTGTGGCGCTGTCCATTAAAGAAGAAAAAGAAATTCAGGAAGTTCCACCCGCCGAGCAGCTAGTACTTATGTTCTTTTTTTCTATAGAAAAATCACTTTCTTGTTTTGTTTTTCTGAATATATAAAGGGAATATCATGGGATAGGAATGAAAGAACTCGTACCTTTGTCGGCCGCCGATTGGAGGGAACAATTCATCAAGTACCTCTCTAGCGCTGAAGTACCAGTCGATAAAACTGAAACCGAACGCCTAACTCGTCGGAGCAAACATTATGTGCTGGTAAATGGCAACTTAATGAGGAAAAGTGCCAATGAAGGGATTTTGCAAAAAAATGCATCACCCAAGAAGACAGGGTGAAGTTACTGCTCGAAATTCACTCTGGTTCCTGTGACAACCATGCGGCTTCGAGAACACTGGTCAACAAAGCCTTCCGAGCAGGCTTTTACTAGCCCACCGCCATCTCCGATGCAGAAGACCTTGTCCGATGTTGTGAAGGATGCCAATTTTTCGCCAAACAAATACACGTACCGACACAAGAGTTGCAGACCATTCCAGTCTCCTAGCCTTTTGCATGCTAGGGACTAGACACGACTGGTCCTTTTAAGCCAGCACCAGGAGGTTTCCGGTATGTATACGTCACCATTGATAAGTTCTACAAGTGGATTGAGTATAAACCGCTCGTCTCCGCTACTACAAAGAAAGCAGTCGAGCTCTTCGAAGACATCATCCATAGATTTGGTCTCCCGAACAGTATCATCACCAACCTCAAAACTACATTCACTGGCCATCACTTTTGGGATTTCTACGAAGACCGTTGTATCTCCATCAAATATGTCTCCGTTGCCCATCCTAGAGCCAATGATCAGGTCAAACGGCCGAACGGTATGATACTAGATGCCCTCAAAAAGAGATTATTTCAGAAAGACGATAAACATCGGGGCAGATGGCTCAAAGAGCTACCAGCTATAGTCTAGGGATTGCGTACTCAAGCTAGTCATAGCATCGGCATGTCTCCATACTTCTTGGTCTACAACTCAGAAGCCATACTTCCAGCAGATATTGCCTTCCGAGCACATAGGGTGTAAAATTTTGATGAAGAACAAGCCGCATCTGTTCGGATAGAGGATGTCGATAGGGCCGAGGAGGAACGCCTAATCATTTGTGTCTGCATAGCCAACTATCTAGAAGGCTTGCAAAGGTACTACAACCACAACGTCAAAGGTTGTTCATTTGCTGTCGGCGACCTTGTCCTTCGTAGAAAGCAGAAAACTGAAGGGATGCACAAGCTCTCCTCCCCCTAGGAAGGACCTTACGTCGTCAAAGGCGTTACCCGACTAGGGTCTTATTGCCTATGTGACTTAGATGGAATCGATGTTCCTAACTCCTAGCATATCGAGCACCTCATACGTTTCTATCCTTGAAACACCTCAGATATGTACTCTCCACTTTATGATGAATAAAGTTTTGATTTCCATAATTTTTCTCCATTTTTTCTCCACTATGGTTTAAATCTCCACTTACAATCATTGGGTTTTTACGCCACTTCATGATGAGCTCCACCAATGTTGTCGCCGAACACATAATCTCCAATTCACCGAACGTATTCTCCAATTCGCCGAACACGTAATCTCCAATTCGCCGAACGTATTCTCCAATTCGCCGAACACATAATCTCCAATTCGCCGAACGTAATCTCCAATTCGCTGAACGTATTCTCCAATTCGCCAAACACGTAATCTCCAATTCACCGAACGTATTCTCCAATTCGCCGAACACGTAATCTCCAATTCGCCGAACGTATTCTCCAATTCGCTGAACACGTATTCTCCAATTCACCGAACATGCTTTCTCCCATTCGCCGAATATGTTCTCTCCGAACCGTCACAAAATGTTTCTCCAAAACACTGAACATTTTGCTCTAAATTTTCAAGATATTTCGCCGATCAGCGAGCAGCATACGTTCTTTTCTGTTTTCTTCGGAGAAAACCCTATCTCCGATCTCTCCCCACACGTGTCACGGGCTCCGCACTCTGCGTTATGGGTGGTCGGCTATGGTTCCTCGGTCACGCCTGTTCCTCCTACACGTGCACGGGCTCTGCCGTCGACGTTACGGACTATGGGCTAGCCAAGGCCAAGATCTCAGCAAAGAACTAATTGCTCAGACACTATTAAGATTATGTGCATCTCCAAATTATTTCGACAACCGCCGAGCAGCCCACGTTTCGCTCTCTTCTCCATGGAGAAGACCCAGTTTCCGATCTCTCCCTACACGTGCCATGGGCTTTGCGCTCTGTGTTATGGGTGGTCGGCTATGGTTCCTTGTTTACGCTTGTTCTTCCTACATGTGCACGGGCTCCGCGCTCGACATTATGGACTATGGGCTAGCCAAGGCCATGGGGGGTCAGTAGCAAAACAGCTGCTTGGACGCTACTACATATAATTGCGCCATGGTTCAAACTATGAAGATTTTTTTGCTGAAATACACGCAAACTGCATACACATGCACCTAAAATCATTTATCATATTCGTAAGTATTTTTATGCTTTCACACATTCTAACTACACTGTACAGAAATTACAGATGATGTCTGCCGAGCAGATCATTGTGCTCCGTCATTGCCATTAGTCTCACCAAACAGGTCTATATCACCGGCTAGATTCTTCGCTGCGTCCTCCACCTCATCCTCCAGCTGTTAGGTCTCTACATCGCTCAGTCCTTCGGCGAAACCACCCCCTATCGACTGAAAGTCGAGGGTTGGGTAATGAGACCGAACCACCGCAAGGACATGAGTAGCGACGGTCACGATGGCATCATGGTTGAAGCTCTTAAAGTTCTCCCATGCTGCCTTGCACCTCTAGATGATGGTGTTCGAACATTGTTGCCTGCCGTCGGGCTAAGTAGCTGTCTTCAGGTCGACATAGTCAAGCACTGGCTTAATTGCGGCAACTACAGCGTCGAAGTTCTCCTTTTGAGTCTTGGCCTCCTACACCAGCATGTCGAACTGCGCCTTGGCTTTATGATGATAGCCTGCACACGTTACAATGTTCCGTCATACCAAAAAACTACTTCAACAGTAACTCCGACCAGGAGGTATTCACCTTTCAGCTCCTCGGCCAGTTTGTCTGCTCGCTCTGACTCTTTCACTTTCTCTTGTCGGATTTGCTCAATGGTCTAGCGTAGCTGGCCGAGCTTTGCATCTTGCTCTACAAGCAAAACAGTTATCACCAAAATTATGGCTGTTCAGCAATTACAAAGTACATTCGCCAATATAGCATACTAGATTTCTGCTCGGATACACTTTTGAGCTGTTCGCATTTCTTGTCCAACTGCTCGGAGACATTCTTCAGTTGCTCGGACATAGTGGCCAGCTGCTCGGATTTTTTTTGCAACTGCTCGGATGTAGCCGCCAACTTTTCGACAGGTCTCCCATCAGATGTTCCAGGTCCCGCGAGTTGGACTCTGCAAGGTCTCGCTCACGCTGGGCTCTCTAGATGTTCGTCTCTGAGAGGTTCATTGCCTCCCTGAGTTTCTTGTTCTCCTTGGCGAGGGGCTCCATCCTCTTTATTAGTTGGTGCCGATGCTCGGCAGTCCGGGTTATCCCCTATAGATGTACAGTGCTAATAATGACCTTCGATCTCCAATAACATGTACGAGCATTTTAGTTGCAGTACTCACCTCGATTTGCTTCATTACTCCGACGACAGCGGTTTTCAATCTCTTCATCTCCCTGGTGGTGTTTTCCTCCTCGATAACCACCACCTCGTTGCCACGTTTATGGATAATCTAGACGGACTGTAGTTGAGGTTAGCGCATTTGATCTCCTCCACCTTGTCCTCTTCCACCGTGGCTTAAGGCACCGTTGGGGGGCTCTGAGGATGGACAACGGGTCCGACCATCCCTAGCAACACTTTAGGCGGTAGCATTTGCTCCTCGGCCGTCATCGGATTTGCTTCCTTGGGCTATGGCGCGTCGCCGGCAACTGTAGCTTCCGCTCCCGAAGGCCCGACGGTTCCTACCGTCGCCTCGGGCATCGTCGCCGAGGTGTCTGTTGTTTGCGCTAATGGTTCACCGCTGCCAAGACCACCGACAAAGGCGGTTGACCTTTCCTCCGGTTGTCGGGCGCTCGGGGACTCTAGGACGGGAGCATCCGGTGTTGCCCCCACCGTGGGTTTAGGCCTCGGTGTTGCACTACGTTAGATCAGCTCATCAGTAGCCAAGGAATTTAAGAAACCACAGTGGTATTCAAAGACAAAGATGCTTATGGTTTGGTCTATCGGTTCAATTTCTTGAACTGGCGGTGCCTGCCCGAACCCCCAGGCGCAACTGTTTTTTCAACTCTAGTGTTATAGGAGGAAGGTTCCTGCTCCTCTGCAGTAGACATCTGTTCTGTTTGATGCTCTGGGATCCTCTCCGCACGCCACTCCGGGTTCACCTCCCCTTGTTGCTCGGGGACTCTGGTCATTTGCATTACCGGAGCTTCCGTCGTCTGCTGTGCAGGGATCTCCCTTGTTCGCTACTCGGGGATTTCTTTGTCTCCCCTAGATCGATCTTCCACGCCAGCGCTGTGCGGGGGCTCCTTTGTGCTCTACAGACCAGCTGCCGAAAATTCGTTGTCATCGGACCAGTCGAACACCGTGGTCCTCCACGGTCGAGTGGTCAGATCATCGCCAATCGTGATGCCGCCTGGTTTGAGGGAAGCGGCACCCGCCGTCTTTCTTCTCTTCCGAGCTGGTTCGTCTTTCGCTACCCTCTTTCCCCAGATTTTCTCCAAAACTAGGGACAGACTCTCTGACGAGATGCTTACCGCCTCTTCTACGGGCTGTGGCGGTGGCCGGGCATCTACCCCTTTTAGCCATTCACTCCTCGGCACGCCCGAGAAGTAGACCGCCCTCTCCTGCGAATGGATCTTCGCATAGGTGAATTAGTTCAGATGGTCGGAAGCGACGAAAGATAAAAAGCAGTACAAATGTAAACCTGAGATGTTTACCTGAGGTGGCAGATTCTTGTAGTTAAAGGGTTTTGAATACCCTGACATCTTGAATGAGGCAAATGGAGCAAATAGCTCTATAGCCCGCTCCTCCACAACATCTCTCGACAGCATATCCAGGCCTCTCCTGGGTACCGTTGGTTTCTCCCTTGAATTCAAAGGAGGGATGGGCTCTCTCCTTGCAGGGTTGAACACGGCGAGCTATGAAGCTCAATGCTACCAATCCGCTGTTGGTCTTCACACCCTGAATTATGCTAAGAAGCTCTTTTACTTGTTTCATATCAGCACTTCTTGGCTTCTCCGACCAGCTCCTCTGGTTTTCCGGAATGTGATCGGTATCGCAGCGGATGGCCGGATGGCTCTGCCTCATGTAAAACCACCTAATGTTCTAGTTTTTTAGTGATGTGTTGAGCGGCACAGTAAGGTACTCCCTCGCCATCCCGTTGCGTAGCTGAAGGTACACTCCGTTGACCACCTTGGAACCACCGCCGCCTCTCTTCTTTAGCCAGAATAGGTAGCAAAAGAGGTTGAAGTGGGGGAGGATTCCAAGGTATGCTTCACAGAAATGGATGAAGATAGGGATGTGTACAGGAAATTGGGTGGAGATTGCACAAACTGACCACCCAAAGCTCCATCAGATCCCTAAGGAATGGGTGAACAGGAAATCTCAACCCACGCTAGAAGTAATTCTCGAATACCACCACTTTGTCGGTATGAGGTGTTGGGAAGGGCTCACCGAGGGCCGGCCACCATCCGGTGGTGGCGCGGTCAGGAAGAATGTCGGCTTCCACCAATCTGTTCAGCTCCGCTTCTCCCGTACGCGACGGCACCCACTCTTCGTCACGCCGGGCTTTGGTTCCTGCTTTCTTCGGGCTCGTTTTCTTCAATTTGACATTTCCCTTCTTCGGCGCCATCCCTCAGATTCGATTAGGGTTTGGCGGTGGAGGCCACTGTGGATGCAAATCTAAAAATGCAAGAGCTTTGGAGGAAGGTGAAGTGGCAAAGGTGGGAGCACGGGGTGCGGCCGCGCTGTTATAAAAGCACTTTCCCCAACCTTTCGTATTCGAGGGTTTTTGGGAAACTGTTTCCACAATTTGCGCCTCTACGAAGTCTCCGATGCGGCTTAATGGGCCATTACCTGGGCCTTCGCACAGTCTCAAGCCCATGCTGCTGATTTATCTCCGTAATTTGTTGCTGCTTGCTGAATAATCGTCGACTTCTTCGCCATTTTAAGGCTTGATAACCGTTACTATACAGCTGATGTTTCGGATTTTTCTACACGGTTGGATTTTTCTGATATCTCCAGCGTATGGCTCAGGGACTGGTCGCCTACTCGGCCAGTCTTCTGCTTTTCTTCTAGTTTCACCGCGTAACTGCATCACCTACTGTCAGGCTTGGGGACTAAGTGGGCACACTTCACCTTGCGGTGAATGTGTGCTCTTCTCATCTCAAGGCTACGCCCGGGGACTGGCTACCTGCTCGGCTGGTTTTCTACTTTCTAACCCTAGCACCACATGACTACGTCATCTACTGTCAGGCTCGGGGACTAAGTGGGCACACTTCACCTCGCGGTGAATGTGTTTGCTTTGTTCTGGAAGACTCCGTGCCGCTTGAAGCTAAAGAAGAATATCTCCTTCACTCGTGGTCGGACTCTAAGTGGGCACACTTCAGTCCACTGCGAGGAAATTTTTGATTCTGAACTTGAGCTCCTTACACCCTTATGGCAAGACGTGCTTGGGTTATGCTGCTCGGTTACGGGTCGCACTGCTCGGCGTCAGTATATGCTGTTCGGCAACTGCTCACGACTGCTCGGCAACTCATCACGGTGGTCGGACCATGAGTCCGTACTGCTCGGCTTTGTTTGCACCTGCTTCGGACAAGCTCAAGATGGCATTGCACAAGGGGTACAAGGCGCTCGGGGACTAGCTATGGGGGGTATGACCCCGGATACCCATGGCAGACCACATGGGCTGCGCCCCCAGGGGCGGCCCATCCCACAAGACGAAGCCTTGCGAGGCACGGCTCTGCTCGGCGTCCTCCCGCAAGACATCTGGAGGATATCCTAAAGATACTGCGATATCTGTTAGGATATGTATGATCCCTAGATTCTTGTAATCAGTTATTACTTTCCGGTTATCTCCTAGATCTAACCGATTTGTAACCCTGCTCCCCGGACTATATAAGGCGGGCAGGGACCCCCTCCAAACTTATGCAATATCAGACGATAGACAATACAAACCAACAGACCACATGAGTAGGGTATTACAGTCATACTGACGGTCTGAACCTGTCTAACTCGTGTGTCTCTATTACCTTCTTGTTCTTGATCTCACGCTCCTCTGCCGATCAATCTATCTTTGTGGGGATATTCTGTCGACAATATTCAGGGCCTGTTTGGTTTCATGGACTAACTAATGACTAAAATGCTCACTTTTAGTCCCTAAAATGCCAAACACATGGACTAAAATTTGGACTAAAGGGTTTAGTCCTCTAGTCAATGAGGGGGTGACTAAACTGGACTAAAGTGTTCTGAGACAATCCTACCCCTCATTACTCCCCATCCCACCCGTGGCCAGCAGCTGTAATATCTTCATCTTAACAGGGGTAATATTGCCTTTATACAACTGCATTAATGGACTTTAGTCCCTGGAACCAAACAAGGTCCAGACTAAACTTTAGTCCAAGGACTAAACTTTAGTCCGCGGACTAAAGGAACCAAACAAGCCCTCATAATGTTCAGCTGAAAGCAAGGTAAAAAAATGGTTTACTATACTATTAGTAACACATATACTTTTTTTTATCTTAGCTCTTTATTTATTGTTCATTGAGCAGTTCAAATGCTTTGATTTTCGGCCCCACCTCTTCTCTCCTCGAGAGAGCACTGATAGGTGGGACCTGTCCATGGCCCCATCTGTCAACGACATCGTCTTCTTCCTCTTCTCTCTTCTTTTCCTCTTTGCCTCTCCCTCCTCTATTTTGCCACGCGCGCTCAGCGATGGTGCTTGCCTAGCCGCATGAGACTGAGGCATCCCATCCGATCGCTGCCTTCCTCATCATCGAGCCGCCCCCGCCTATCGTCGGATGCCTGCCTCATGGACGGACCCCGAGGATGACATGGAGGGCTTCTTCATTGCATTGTTCGTCAAAAAAGCTACGGGTGTTAGTTTAAGAGCCTAGCGAGAAGATACCACGGTAGAAGTGAAGTGAGAAGGAAACAAGTGCGTGGAAGGCGAAATGCAATGGGGTCAAGGCATTCAGCTCCTTGAGGTTGTGCGGGATGATCCTCTGGCAAAAAATGTTTTGGGATCAATTTTTGATGTATCCAGGCTTTTTTTTGTAGTCAATATTGGAATTAGATAGGTTTGACATTTGAATCTTTTCTGAATTCTGTATTCATTTTTTTTACTCTAGAAAAAACTTATAACCGTGGTTACGTTGCATACTCCATGTCATAGCCATATAGCAAGCAGTCCATCCATATCGTATTTTTAACCCCACAGATACAAGCAGAAAGCACTCGAAGTACATGCATGTACCATGAGTATTATAGTCACTTATTCTGTAACACTAATCCACCATTATACGAAGCAGAACACGCATCACACCCTCGTTATTAGCTCATCATCCGGCTGACGACGAGCATCGGTCACGCGTATGTCGCCCCCTACTTGCCAGTTGCCCTGCCGCTTGCTAACGGACAACCGTGACCTGGACAACGCTGCACTACTATAGGAATTAATTTGCGCAGCGTGGCCTAAAATGGGCTCCGTGGCGGGCACCTCTTTTGCCCGCCACGGTTAACCAGCGGCCGGCCACCGAGGCGCCCGCTGCGGGAAAAGGGTTTACCGCGGCGGGCCACCTAACTTGCCTGCTGCAGGAAATCGTTATTTACCGTGGTGGGCGGTATGAATCACCCACCACGGTTAATACGATTTACCGTGGCGGGCTCTTTAAACTGCCCGCCGTGGTAAAGAGTTGATTTACCGAGGCAGGGCGCTTTATCTTGCCCGCCGCGGTAAATCCTGTATAAATACACAGCACCACCCCTTCATCTTCTCCACGGGTCTTCCTCTCTCAAACTCATGGGGGGAGGCTTTGCCCTAAAATTTGAGGAAACTTTTGATTTGAGTTGAAGGACTTGGATTTGAGGGAGGAGGACATCATAAGAGGTTCATAAAGGCTCTCCCTCTCTCCTTCCATCCCCTATCTCTATTTCCATCACCTAGAGTTCTCTCTAGATCTAGATCTAGATCTAGATCAATTTTAATGGAAAAAATGATGTCATGTATTTCTTTAACTTTAGATTCATCATAGATGCATGCTTCATCTTTCACATCGTCATTTCCTCTCTTTTTCATGATTTTGGACGTAAAAATCATCAATTTCTCCTAATTCTTCTTTATTTAATGTTGATTGTGACGGATAATGTTCGCAGGTATGATGGATAGGTCGGAATGGATGTACCAGATCGATAGAGTGAATGATCCGCGGTACCTCTTTGAATTAAGAAAGTTTATTGCTGCTGGTAAAGCTCACCGTGAGAGACTAAAGCGGATGACAACCATATGTCCATGTTCTCGTTGCAAGAACCTGAAAGCCCACCGAGACAGCGAGGTGCAAACTCATTTGATCATGTATGGTTTTGTCAAGGGCTACACAGTCTGGACATTTCACGACAAAAGAGTTGGTGCGAGTGGCGGTGCATCTGGAGTGAGCTCTTCAACGCCGACGACGACAGCACCACCGGTGAATAAAGATCCTTTAGGAGCACCCGACTCCTCATCATCTTCAGTAGCAGCTGCGCCAGCCGACAGTGACAACAGTTGTCGTGATTACATCACGGTGGATGATCTAATGCAAGACATGGCCGACGAAGCCGGCGACGGTGGGGATGGTCAGGATACTGTGAGCCAACCCGAGGATGTGCAACTTGTTGAAGATCTAGTCAAACACTTCGATGAAGACGACGTTGTGTTGGGTTGCCCAAAGTGGTTGGAGAATTTCAGAGAGTTGAAGCAGGCGGCAGTTGATCCTCTCTATAAGGACGATGGCGATTGTCCGAAGGAGTGCACGGCGCTCTGTTTTAACCCCCATATGTTGATGTTGAAGGCTCATCATGGTTGGTCTGACACTAGCTTCAATGAGTTGTTAAGCTACCTTGCCACCACGTACCCAACGGCTAACAAGGTGCCCGCCAATACTTATCGGGCCAAGAAGCTGATCCGGCCAGTGGCGATGAAGCTTAGAAAGTTTGATGCATGCCCTAACCACTGCATCCTGTATTGGGGCAATGAGTACGAGAATTTGATGAGTTGTCCGCACTGCGGCTTTAGTCGGTACAAGAAAAATGCTGGTTGTCGCGTGGATGCAGAAGACGAGGGAGGCTTGCGGGGTGGTCGGAAGAAGAACAAGAAGGGGGCAAAGAAGAGCAGTGTGGCCAAACAGATCTTGGCTCAGCAGGACGATGAAGAAGAGGGTTACACGCATAGGAAAAGTCCAGCACTGTCGGTGTGGTACCTGCCTGTGACCGATCGCCTACGTGCAATATTCGGGAACCCGGACGATGCCAAGCTCATGTCCTGGCATGCATTAGCTGACCGCCTGAAAGACGATGGCAAGCTACGGCACCCATCCAATGGCAAGTAGTGGAAGGATTTCGATGAGGCCTACCCGGAGTTTGGCAAGGAGCCCGGGCATGTTAGGTTCGCGCTGAGTACCGACGGGATGAACCCGTTCAGTGAGCTTAGCAGCTCGCACAGCACTTGGCCCGTCGTGCTCACCATGTACAACCTACCTCCCCATCTATGTCAGAAGCGTAGGTACCTTATGCTGACCATACTTATCTCCGGACCGAAGCAGCCCGACAATGATATAGATGTGTTCTTGGAGCCATTCATGGAGGAAATGAAGATACTATTTGATGTTGGGGTCCAGATGGTGGATGCATCCAGCAAGGAGAAGTTCACACTAAAAGCAATCATCTTTGTCACCATCACCGATTACCCCGGTCTCTTCTCACTGTCGGGGCAGATCAAAGGGAAGACCGGCTGCGTAATTTGCATCGACGGGACCTGCTACACTTACCTTAAGGGATCCAATAAGATGGTGTACACGAGGCACAGACGGTTCCTCGCCAAAAATCACAGGTATAGAAGAAGTATTATGAACAAATACTTTGACAATCAGGATGAGCCGCAATGTGATCTACCGACGCAGACTAGTTGGGGGACAAAGGTGTATGAGATGGTCAAGGACATGGATCAGGTGGAGTTTGGAAAGAAGAAGAAGCCGCCTGAAGAGGGGACCAAGCAGACAAGGAAGCGAAAGCGGGATCGGACAGAGGAAGTCCCCGCCACCATTCCTTTCAAGAAGAAGTCAATTTTCTTCAAGTACCCGTCGTATTGCAAAACACTGAATACACCCCATGCCATCGACTGCATGCACCTAGAGAAAAATATCTTCGAAAGCACGATCGATGTCCTACTGGACATCAAGGGCAAGACAAAGGATGGTATCAAGTCATGGACGGATCTTGTCAATCTGGGCATCAGGCTAGACCTTCACCCGGGACCGCCTTAGAACTGGTAAAGTTGATATCCCGGGTGCGGCCTGCAACCTAACGCAAGATGAGAGGACGGCTTTTCTTAAGTTGCTTAGGGGTATCAAGGTGCCGACTAGTTTCTCTTCCAACATCAAGAGCCTGGTCTCCATGAAAGACCTCATAATGAACAGCTACAACTCACACGACTGCCACGTCATGCTGACAGTGTTCCTACCAATTGTGATTAGGGCTATCCGTCCAGAGTACGTGAAGATGGTCATCACATGGATGTCATACTTCTTTAACCGCATCACCCAGAAGGTCATTAATAAGGCTGAGCTGCCTGCCCTGAAGGAGTTCATCGCGGAGACCCTTTGCCAGCTCGAGATACGCTTTCCACCATCTTACTTTGATATTATGCCACACCTAATGATGCATATGGTCGATCAGATCCATCAACTGGGCCCCGTGTACCATACACCAGATGTGGACGTACGAGCGGTTCATGTCCACCCTCAACAGATACATCCATAACCGCACTTACCCGGAGGGCTCTATGTTCGAGGCATACACAACGGAGGAGGCCATGAACTGGTGTATGAGGTACATAAGAGATGGGAGGGTGATTGGGCTGCCTGTCCATCACCACGAAGGCAAAACCTTAGGGATGGGGTGCACAGGCCAAAAAGTACGCACCGATGTGGCAAACCGAACGGTGCAAGAAGCTCATTACAACATCCTTCATCAGTTAGTGAGCATGGAGAAATACATTGAAAAGCACCTAGAAGAGATCCGCGCCGCTAATGACGGACAACGCACGAAGGCATGGGTCCAAAACCATCACAAGAGCAATTTCATAGAGTGGCTCAAAGAGCAACACATACCCCTTGAAGGATGCCCTGATGAAGATACGGAGACCGTTAAGAGGCTTATGTTAGGCCCATCCAGCCAAATCACCACGTGGCAAGGGTATGATGTCCAGGGCTACAGGTTCCACATGAAAGACAAGGACAAGAAGAACTCGGCACAGAACTACTGGTGTTCGATACGAGGATGAAGAAGAGTCCATGGGCCAAAGGAGGCAATACTATGGGCAAGTCGAAGAAATAATGGAACTTGACTACGGCCAAAACCTACGCATAACTGTCTTCCGTTGCCAGTGGGTCAAACCGAATGTGGTTGCAGTGGATAGTTATGGGCTAATCACTGTGGACCTCAAAAGTATCGGCTACAAAGATGACCCGTGGGTACTAGCAACCAATGTCGCGCAAGTGGCCTACTATATATATGCAGAGGACCCAAAAAGGCATGTGGTTGTGTCCGAAAAGCAGCGGATTGTGGGAGCTGATGGGGTGCAGAGTCCCGAACAATACAACAACTACGCAGAGCTCAAGCTTTTTACCGATCATCCAAAGAAGATCAATGCCGTCGAGGACCGATTCAACAAGTCCAGGATGATGCCGTGGGCCCGCCCTGACGGTGAGAAGAGGACGGTGAAAGCACCTGCACCAAAATGATATATGTATCCCAGAGACATATATGTAATAATATAGCTCGATCTATTGAAGACAAGTTTTGTAACTTATTATTAATATCATGGAACCATACTACTCTACTACTACTACTGAATCTACTACTACTATATAATACTACTCTACTAGTACTACTCAACCTACTACTACTATCTATTGTACTAATACTACTCTCTACTACTCACTTGTACTCTACTACTACATAGCACTACTCTACTACTACTACTACACAGCAAATGCAAAATGCAAAAATAAGTTTTAGATTGATAATAAATATCAGTGTTAGATTGAATGAGCAAATGCAAAAATATTAACCGTGGCGGGCACGTAAAAGCACCCGCCGCGGTTAATAGATTAATCGCGGTGGGCAGTCTAAGGTGCCCGCTGCAGTAAACATTTACCGCGGCGGGCACTTATATTGCCCGCCGTGGTTAATCCGTGGCTATATATGTGCCCGTGCCCGTGCCCAAATTTTCTAAGTCTTTCGCGCCCATCCTCCTCCCCCGTGCCCGTGCCCACCGCCGAGCTCCTCCGCGGTGACCCCCGCCGCCGTCCTCCTCCCCCGTGCCCGTGCCCCGCCCCCGTCCTCCTCTCCCCGGAACCCTTGCTCCGGCCGCCGAGCTCCTCCGCGCTGGGCCCCGTCCCCGGAACCCTAGCGCCGGCCACCGAGCTCCTCCGCGGCCACCGCACGCGCCCCCGCCCCCGTCCTCCTCCCCGGTCACCGTCCACACGCCGGGCCCTATCCTCGGAGCCCGGAGCCATAGCTCCGGCCGCCGACACCGAGGGCCGCCGCCGTCGCCCCCGCTAACCTTGGTCGACCACACCGACGCCAAGGGCCGCCGCCTCCGTCCGTGCGCCGGAACCCTAGCACCGTGTAGGTTTGTCTTCTGAATTCTTGCACTGTTTTTTCCCTATTCTATTCAAAGTGTTATGTATTTCTTTTTAGTTGTTTGATTACAGCTTCATGAGCCTTTTTAAAAACACAACTCTTGCGGTTTTTAAATATTCACATATAGATAAGGAAGAAGTCCAACTTTTGCTCGAGTTTGTGTTTGGATACAAACCCTAAACCATAATGCCCTATTTTTCAAAACAAAAAAATCTATCTATTTTGTTCAGTTTCAGTTACTTATATTTTATTTGTTCCTATTCCTAGTTTTAATTTAACCATCGATTTAAACCATACTATATTCAAGATTTATCAAATCATCGATTTGAACTATAAGATACCTCGGATTGACCAACAGAATTCACATCACAAAAGACTAAGAAAGATACAAATGCTATGGGGTACAAATGCTATGGGGTACTGAGATACTTATCAGAACCCCCGAAAAAATTGAACAACTGAAACATTGTTGTGCTATTACTGCAGTTTTCGAATATTAGAACACATGGCTAGTGGCTTACTGTTTTTGCAGTTGCATCTTCAAGGTCCGAAGCTGCAATCCACTGGATAGATGGCTTTAACGAACATGCAACACTGGCATGTAAGAGAGCCTGGAATAAATTAAGATATGCACAAACGAATTAGAAAAAAACATTTTTCATGTATAGTACATGAACCCAAAGTGCATCCACAGTAAAACACATTGTGGCAGCTCAAAACCTTAGTTATTTAACAATTATTAGAGAACAATTGTCTATACTCTAGGAAACCATGAAACTGTAACTATAATAATTATTTCACCACATAAAATATTAAAATATATAACTTAAATTTTGTGCTTGCAGACTAATTATCACAATTGGCAAACTACTTAACCTCGCCACTGATATGTAAGGATCATCTGTACCAACCTTCACCACTGATGGGTAAGAATCTGTCATATTAGTATACTTCCCAACCAAAGCAACTTTAACCTGCATAATAATGATATTCGTTCAGACTTATTCTGCACCAAAGAAAGAACCGACAATCAAATACTATGACAACACTAACAGAGTTCTTGAGGTTGTCATACGACTCAGCCATATCTGTCCAATCTCGTAACTCAGGTGGTCCAGCAGATCTATAAAATAAAATCCAAGATGATATTGCTCCAAGATAATAGTAACCACAAGACCATAACACAATACATAAAAATAGGGTATGCCATTGCAATAAATACAATGTAATCATCTCAATCAATCACACCAAACAAGTCTGAGCAAGCCTTTCAACATTAATTAGGATGATTTCAACATAGTAAATTTTTTTTGGAAGTTTAAACCAATCATCTGCCAATATTGGTAATATATGGTTTCTCAACAGTATATGAATCACTGCTTAAAAACAACTGTCTAGCCCACCTAGGTGCTAGACAGTTATTGATAAACACTGTTATGGGTAAATTACAAAACATTCCATGTGCAAACCATCCTACTACTCTACATGCATTGATAAACACTGATTCTCAGTAATTGTCTGACTCACCTAGCAAGGTTTAGTTGTTTGATTACAGCTTCATGAGCCATGTGGACGGTTACAAGGTGAAAGAGAGAGATCAATGCTATTTTTGGCAGTGTCAATTTTTGGATTTCTGTTGCTGCCTGTGATGCCAGACTTCAATGCTGAGCAATGCCACTGCCTATGATGCCTCTAATATTGCTGCCGCTGCCTGTGAATACTACTACTACTATACAATCTACTACTAAACTCTACTCAATCTTCTACTAAACTCTGCTAACACTGCTACTACTGAACTCTACTACTACTTTCTTGCTGGCTGCTGTCTTGCTGACTAAATTGAGCAGTTCCTCTACTACTCTTACTCTTACTGACTAAATTTGATTGAGTTGTGATGGGGGTTTATTGCTGCCTATGATGCCAAACAAACTTTTGAGCTGTACAGCGCTTACTCTACTCCTCTTACTCTACTCTCACCTCGTCTAGTCTTCTACTCTATCTTGATGGCCGAAGGACTTAACCCTTTGGGGCCGAATTTTGAAACTATCTTGATGGCTTTTGTTTGGTATTTGCAATGATGATTCTTTTCACACTTCTAAGCTGAGATAGTGGCATATGCAATGATGTGAACCCTTTTATGCTGAGGCAGCGGCGATGATGATCGAGTGCCCCCGCTAAACTAGGATGGCTTGTATACCAGATACAAGCAACCAGTTTAAAAGCTATGTGATGACAATGGGGCAAATCTGAGCCAACTACTACTTTACTACTCTAGTACTACTCTACTCTACTACTCTATAACTGTGTCTATACAACTGAAATATGTATTCATTGTAGCTTTCCAATGGCAGAGGAACCGATAAGCGAATGGCGCGACCCTACCCCTAGTGCATCATCATCAACTAGCCTCGAGAGCCAAGTGTCCGTGACCCCGAGGCCAACAAAGAAACGTCATACAAAGGATGAAGATGATCCGACCTACCAACTGAGGGACGACGAAGTTGAAAGTACGCAGTCTCCAAACCCTGAACAGATGCCGTTGGTGCCTCAAGAATTGAATTTTGAGGAGGAACAAGTCAGGGACAAAGAACCCCCCGCTCCATCTCCAACCACTTCAGGCAAGTCTAGGGGTCAGAGGACAAAGCTGAGAAGGGGGAACACGGGAGGCACCGGAGGGAAACCCACGGCGAAGTCCATGTGATCCATGAGGTGGGACTAGAGGGAAACCCGTTGTCGCCACCCACGGTCCTTGCCAAGTTCAGCAACCAGGTGGCATGTATAGTCAAGGACAAGGTGGAGATCACTTGGGAGGAGTGGAACAATGTCCCGGTCGACTACAAGACACATATCTAGGGTGAGGTGACGAGGAGCTTCCATTATCCCGAGGACACCGATCTGAACAAGTGCAGGGAGTGGGTCATGCACGTGGAAGCAAGAGCCTTTAGAAACTTCAAGTCCATGTTGACCAGGTACTACCTGAAGCTAGGCAAGTCACCCTATGTCAAATACACTATGGTGAAGGAACATCACTGGGAAGAGTTCTGCAAACAAAGAACAACAGAAGAAGCAAAGGCAAAGAGCGCCAAGTTCAGCGCACTCGCGAAGAAGAACCTACACCCCCACCACTTGGGCATGACTGGGTTTGCTGGTAAGAGGCCCCAGTGGTAGGAGGAAGAAAGGGCTAGAGCTGCCGCTGTGATTTCCGATCCGTACGACGGTGTAGACTTGAGGGCTAAGGACTTCATCTATGCCCGCAAGCCGAAGAAGCTCAAGGAGGGCGTGAGCAAGTTCAATGAGCCCAAGTTTGAGGAGGTGGAGAGGGCTCTCATCGAGGCCGCTAAATCTAAGGACAACTTCGAGGTTCGCAGGGGCCAGGACTTGCTGACCCTGGCGTAGGGAACCCCCGAGCACCGTGGCTGCGTCCGTGGCATGTCATCGAAGATGAGCTGGAACTCAGTGGAGTCATGGCAATCCGACGCTGCCACATACCGGTCAAGGCAGAGGTACAAGGAGGGCATCTTTTAGAAGGGCTATGATCAAGGCGTGGCCGAAATGATCAGCCGGTCCATAAAAGAAGCCTTCACGAGCAATGACCCAGATATGGTGTCGATGAGGTCATAGGCGCTTCGCCAGGCTAGCGTGGCCGTGCCTCAAGTTCCACAAGGGCAGACACAAGGGCAGCCACTGCCGATGATCGAGGATCACTCAAGGCACCCCGTCGACAACATCTGGGAACCCATGCGCGTCCACCTCACGATCCCGTTTGGCAGGGCAAAAAAGTTGACCGTGGGTGAGGGTTACATGCACCCCAAAGAAGATATCAAAGATTTCAACCAAGACCAGATCCCTGCCAACTATGCTGCCGTGATACTTACATGGTATGCAACCAAATACGAAGAATTTGAAATGGAATATCCAACTGCAGAAGGGGTAATGATCCTTGGAGCTGCCATGGGTTCCAAAGTCCTGTGGAACAAGGACGACATAGAGATCATTCTCTCGACGCCGACTTCTACACTGACGGCGACACCAGCATCACAACCATCCGTTGCTGGATCTTGTCCCCCGATGATTTGGATCATGGCGACGGCGATGACGAAGGCAATGGCGGGGATGACAAGGGAAGGAACTCACCCCGAGGCGCAAGCCCTCACCCTTGTTCTCCTCCTCCAACAACAAGTCCACCTCCACCTCCCGGCAGTCCGTCTAAGGGCACGAGCAAAGGACCGGGAGACACAAGCCCTCACCCTCGTTCTCCTCCTCCAACAACAAGTCCACCTCCACCTCTCGGTAGTCCGTCTAAGGGCACGAGCAAAGGACCGGGAGGCACAAGCCCTCACCCTCATTCTCCTCCTCCAACAACAAGTCCACCTCCACCTCCCAGCAGTCCGTCTAAGGGCACGAGCAAAGGACCAGGAAGCATGGAGGAACCGGGGGCAAAGACACCGCCTGCTGCCATTGCGAGCACAAGCCACTGTCCTCCACCACCGGCGAAGACTAAAGGCAACCAAGGGCAGCTCACATACTCACTTGAGTTCAAAAGGTATGGTAGCGGCGAGCATAATTTGCTAATAACTTTTATTTGCCATAATATGGTACTAACATTTCTATCCCAGGCTGAGATCACCTTTCCATCTATTTCCTGAATCGGATGATTGCCCCGGCCATTACGAGCATGGGAAGTTCATGATAACCAAGGGCAGCTCACATAATGACCGGCTACAACTCACACGACTGCCACGTCATGCTGACGGTGTTCCTACCAATTGTGATTAGGGCTATCCATCCAGAGTACGTGAAGAAGGTCATCACACGGATGTCATACTTCTTTAACCGCATCACCCAGAAGGTCATTAATAAGGCTGAGCTGCCTGCCCTGAAGGAGTTCATCGCGGAGACCCTTTGCCAGCTTGAGATATGCTTTCCACGATCTTACTTTGATATTATGCCACACCTAATGATGCATATGGTCGATCAGATCCATCAACTGGGCCCCGTGTACCATACACCAGATGTGGACGTACGAGCGGTTCATGTCCACCCTCAACAGATACATCCATAACCGCACTTACCCGGAGGGCTCTATGTTTGAGGCATACACAACGGAGGAGGCCATGAACTGGTGTATGAGGTACATAAGAGATGGGAGGGTGATTGGGCTGCCTGTCCATCACCACGAAGGCAAAACCTTAGGGATGGGGTGCATAGGCCGAAAAGTACGCACCGATGTGGCAAACCGAACGGTGCAAGAAGCTCATTACAACATCCTTCATCAGTTAGTGAGCATGGAGAAATACATTGAAAAGCACCTAGAAGAGATCCGCGCCGCTAATGACGGACAACGCACGGAGGCATGGGTCCAAAACCATCACAAGAGCAATTTCATAGAGTGGCTCAAAGAGCAACACATACCCCTTGAAGGATGCCCTGATGAAGATACGGAGACCGTTAAGAGGCTTATGTTAGGCCCATCCAGCCAAATCACCACGTGGCAAGGGTATGACGTCCAGGGCTACAGGTTCCACATGAAAGACAAGGACAAGAAGAACTCGGCACAGAACTACGGTGTTCGATACGAGGACAAAGAAGAGTCCATGGGCCAAAGGAGGCAATACTATGGGCAAGTCGAAGAAATATGGGAACTTGACTACGGCCAAAACCTACGCATAACCGTCTTCCGTTGCCAGTGGGTCAAACCGAATGTGGTAGCAGTGGACAGTTATGGGCTAACCACCGTGGACCTCAAAAGTATCGGCTACAAAGATGACCCGTGGGTACTAGCAACCAATGTCGCGCAAGTGGCCTACTATATATATGCAGAGGACCCAAAAAGGCATGTGGTTGTGTCCGGAAAGCAGCGGATTGTGGGAGCTGATGGGGTGCAGAGTCCCGAACAATACAACAACTACGCAGAGCTCAAGCTTTTTACCGATCATCCAAAGAAGATCAATGCCGTCGAGGACCGATTCAACAAGTCCAGGATGATGCCGTGGGCCCGCCCTGACGGTGAGAAGAGGACGGTGAAAGCACCTGCACCAAAATGATATATGTATTCCAGAGACATATATGTAATAATATAGCTCGATCTATTGAAGACAAGTTTTGTAACTTATTATTAATATCATGGAACCATACTACTCTACTAGTACTACTGAATCTACTACTACTATATAATACTACTCTACTAGTACTACTCAACCTACTACTACTATCTATTGTACTAATACTACTCTCTACTACTCACTTGTACTCTACTACTACATAGCACTACTCTACTACTACTACTACACAGCAAATGCAAAATGCAAAAATAAGTTTTAGATTGATAATAAATATCAGTGTTAGATTGAATGAGCAAATGCAAAAATATTAACCGTGGCGGGCACGTAACAGCGCCCGCCGCGGTTAATAGATTAATCGCGGTGGGCAGTCTAAGGTGCCCGCTGCAGTAAACATTTACCGCGGCGGGTAGCTTATATTGCCCGCCGTGGTTAATCCGTGGCTATATATGTGCCCGTGCCCGTGCCCAAATTTTCTAAGTCTTTCGCGCCCATCCTCCTCCCCCGTGCCCGTGCCCACCGCCGAGCTCCTCCGCGGTGACCCCCGCCGCCATCCTCCTCCCCCGTGCCCGTGCCCCACCCCCGTCCTCCTCTCCCCGAAACCCTTGCTCCGGCCGCCGAGCTCCTCCGCGCTGGGCCCCGTCCCCGGAACCCTAGCGCCGGCCACCAAGCTCCTCCGCGGCCACCGCACGCGCCCCCGCCCCCGTCCTCCTCCCCGGTCACCGTCCACACGCCGGGCCCTGTCCTCGGAGCCCGGAGCCATAGCTCCGGCCGCAGACACCGAGGGCCGCCGCCGTCGCCCCCGCTGACCTTGGTCGACCACACCGACGCCAAGGGCCGCCGCCTCCGTCCGCGCGCCGGAACCCTAGCACCGTGTAGGTTTGTCTTCTGAATTCTTGCACTGTTTTTTCCCTATTCTATTCAAAGTGTTATGTATTTCTTTTTAGTTGTTTGATTACAGCTTCATGAGCCTTTTTAAAAACACAACTCTTGCGGTTTTTAAATATTCACATATAGATAAGGAAGAAGTCCAACTTTTGCTCGAGTTTGTGTTTGGATACAAACCCTAAACCATAATGCCCTATTTTTCAAAACAAAAAAATCTATCTATTTTGTTCAGTTTCAGTTACTTATATTTTATTTGTTCCTATTCCTAGTGTTTAATTTAACCATCGATTTAAACCATACTATATTCAAGATTTATCAAATCATCGATTTGAACTATAAGATACCTCGGATTGACCAACAGAATTCACATCACAAAAGACTAAGAAAGATACAAATGCTATGGGGTACAAATGCTATGGGGTACTGAGATACTTATCAGAACCCCCGAAAAAATTGAACAACTGAAACATTGTTGTGCTATTACTGCAGTTTTCGAATATTAGAACACATGGCTAGTGGCTTACTGTTTTTGCAGTTGCATCTTCAAGGTCCGAAGCTGCAATCCACTGGATAGATGGCTTTAACGAACATGCAACACTGGCATGTAAGAGAGCCTAGAATAAATTAAGATATGCACAAACGAATTAGAAAAAAACATTTTTCATGTATAGTACATGAACCCAAATTGCATCCACAGTAAAAACACATTGTGGCAGCTCAAAACCTTAGTTATTTAACAATTATTAGAGAACAATTGTCTATACTCTAGGAAACCATGAAACTGTAACTATAATAATTATTTCACCACATAAAATATTAAAATATATAACTTAAATTTTGTGCTTGCAGACTAATTATCACAATTGGCAAACTACTTAACCTCGCCACTGATATGTAAGGATCATCTGTACCAACCTTCACCACTGATGGGTAAGAATCTGTCATATTAGTATACTTCCCAACCAAAGCAACTTTAACCCCCCGCTCCATCTCCAACCACTTCAGGCAAGTCTAGGGGTCAGAGGACAAAGCTAAGAAGGGGGAACATGGGAGGCACCGGAGGGAAACCCACGGCGAAGTCCATGTGATCCATGAGGTGGGACTAGAGGGAAACCCGTTGTCGCCACCCACGGTCCTTGCCAAGTTCAGCAACCAGGTGGCATGTATAGTCAAGGACAAGGTGGAGATCACTTGGGAGGAGTGGAACAATGTCCCGGTCGACTACAAGACACATATCTAGGGTGAGGTGACGAGGAGCTTCCATTATCCCGAGGACACCGATCTGAACAAGTGCAGGGAGTGGGTCATGCACGTGGAAGGAAGAGCCTTTAGAAACTTCAAGTCCATGTTGACCAGGTACTACCTGAAGCTAGGCAAGTCACCCTATGTCAAATACACTATGGTGAAGGAACATCACTGGGAAGAGTTCTGCAAACAAAGAACAACAGAAGAAGCAAAGGCAAAGAGCGCCAAGTTCAGCGCACTCGCGAAGAAGAACCTACACCCCCACCACTTGGGCATGACTGGGTTTGCTGGTAAGAGGCCCCAGTGGTAGGAGGAAGAAAGGGCTAGAGCTGCCGCTGTGATTTCCGATCCGTACGACGGTGTAGACTTGAGGGCTAAGGACTTCATCTATGCCCGCAAGCCGAAGAAGCTCAAGGAGGGCGTGAGCAAGTTCAATGAGCCCAAGTTTGAGGAGGTGGAGAGGGCTCTCATCGAGGCCGCTAAATCTAAGGACAACTTCGAGGTTCGCAGGGGCCAGGACTTGCTGACCCTGGCGTAGGGAACCCCCGAGCACCGTGGCTGCGTCCGTGGCATGTCATCGAAGATGAGCTGGAACTCAGTGGAGTCATGGCAATCCGACGCTGCCACATACCGGTCAAGGCAGAGGTACAAGGAGGGCATCTTTTAGAAGGGCTATGATCAAGGCGTGGCCGAAATGATCAGCCGGTCCATAAAAGAAGCCTTCACGAGCAATGACCCAGATATGGTGTCGATGAGGTCATAGGCGCTTCGCCAGGCTAGCGTGGCCGTGCCTCAAGTTCCACAAGGGCAGACACAAGGGCAGCCACTACCGATGATCGAGGATCACTCAAGGCACCCCGTCGACAACATCTGGGAACCCATGCGCGTCCACCTCACGATCCCGTTTGGCAGGGCAAAAAAGTTGACCGTGGGTGAGGGTTACATGCACCCCAAAGAAGATATCAAAGATTTCAACCAAGACCAGATCCCTGCCAACTATGCTGCCGTGATACTTACATGGTATGCAACCAAATACGAAGAATTTGAAATGGAATATCCAACTGCAGAAGGGGTAATGATCCTTGGAGCTGCCATGGGTTCCAAAGTCCTGTGGAACAAGGACGACATAGAGATCATTCTCTCGACGCCGACTTCTACACTGACGGCGACACCAGCATCACAACCATCCGTTGCTGGATCTTGTCCCCCGATGATTTGGATCATGGCGACGGCGATGACGAAGGCAATGGCGGGGATGACAAGGGAAGGAACTCACCCCGAGGCGCAAGCCCTCACCCTTGTTCTCCTCCTCCAACAACAAGTCCACCTCCACCTCCCGGCAGTCCGTCTAAGGGCACGAGCAAAGGACCGGGAGACACAAGCCCTCACCCTCGTTCTCCTCCTCCAACAACAAGTCCACCTCCACCTCTCGGTAGTCCGTCTAAGGGCACGAGCAAAGGACCGGGAGGCACAAGCCCTCACCCTCATTCTCCTCCTCCAACAACAAGTCCACCTCCACCTCCCAGCAGTCCGTCTAAGGGCACGAGCAAAGGACCAGGAAGCATGGAGGAACCGGGGGCAAAGACACCGCCTGCTGCCATTGCGAGCACAAGCCACTGTCCTCCACCACCGGCGAAGACTAAAGGCAACCAAGGGCAGCTCACATACTCACTTGAGTTCAAAAGGTATGGTAGCGGCGAGCATAATTTGCTAATAACTTTTATTTGCCATAATATGGTACTAACATTTCTATCCCAGGCTGAGATCACCTTTCCATCTATTTCCTGAATCGGATGATTGCCCCGGCCATTACGAGCATGGGAAGTTCATGATAACCAAGGGCAGCTCACATAATGACCGGCTACAACTCACACGACTGCCACGTCATGCTGACGGTGTTCCTACCAATTGTGATTAGGGCTATCCATCCAGAGTACGTGAAGAAGGTCATCACACGGATGTCATACTTCTTTAACCGCATCACCCAGAAGGTCATTAATAAGGCTGAGCTGCCTGCCCTGAAGGAGTTCATCGCGGAGACCCTTTGCCAGCTTGAGATATGCTTTCCACGATCTTACTTTGATATTATGCCACACCTAATGATGCATATGGTCGATCAGATCCATCAACTGGGCCCCGTGTACCATACACCAGATGTGGACGTACGAGCGGTTCATGTCCACCCTCAACAGATACATCCATAACCGCACTTACCCGGAGGGCTCTATGTTTGAGGCATACACAACGGAGGAGGCCATGAACTGGTGTATGAGGTACATAAGAGATGGGAGGGTGATTGGGCTGCCTGTCCATCACCACGAAGGCAAAACCTTAGGGATGGGGTGCATAGGCCGAAAAGTACGCACCGATGTGGCAAACCGAACGGTGCAAGAAGCTCATTACAACATCCTTCATCAGTTAGTGAGCATGGAGAAATACATTGAAAAGCACCTAGAAGAGATCCGCGCCGCTAATGACGGACAACGCACGGAGGCATGGGTCCAAAACCATCACAAGAGCAATTTCATAGAGTGGCTCAAAGAGCAACACATACCCCTTGAAGGATGCCCTGATGAAGATACGGAGACCGTTAAGAGGCTTATGTTAGGCCCATCCAGCCAAATCACCACGTGGCAAGGGTATGACGTCCAGGGCTACAGGTTCCACATGAAAGACAAGGACAAGAAGAACTCGGCACAGAACTACGGTGTTCGATACGAGGACAAAGAAGAGTCCATGGGCCAAAGGAGGCAATACTATGGGCAAGTCGAAGAAATATGGGAACTTGACTACGGCCAAAACCTACGCATAACCGTCTTCCGTTGCCAGTGGGTCAAACCGAATGTGGTAGCAGTGGACAGTTATGGGCTAACCACCGTGGACCTCAAAAGTATCGGCTACAAAGATGACCCGTGGGTACTAGCAACCAATGTCGCGCAAGTGGCCTACTATATATATGCAGAGGACCCAAAAAGGCATGTGGTTGTGTCCGGAAAGCAGCGGATTGTGGGAGCTGATGGGGTGCAGAGTCCCGAACAATACAACAACTACGCAGAGCTCAAGCTTTTTACCGATCATCCAAAGAAGATCAATGCCGTCGAGGACCGATTCAACAAGTCCAGGATGATGCCGTGGGCCCGCCCTGACGGTGAGAAGAGGACGGTGAAAGCACCTGCACCAAAATGATATATGTATTCCAGAGACATATATGTAATAATATAGCTCGATCTATTGAAGACAAGTTTTGTAACTTATTATTAATATCATGGAACCATACTACTCTACTAGTACTACTGAATCTACTACTACTATATAATACTACTCTACTAGTACTACTCAACCTACTACTACTATCTATTGTACTAATACTACTCTCTACTACTCACTTGTACTCTACTACTACATAGCACTACTCTACTACTACTACTACACAGCAAATGCAAAATGCAAAAATAAGTTTTAGATTGATAATAAATATCAGTGTTAGATTGAATGAGCAAATGCAAAAATATTAACCGTGGCGGGCACGTAACAGCGCCCGCCGCGGTTAATAGATTAATCGCGGTGGGCAGTCTAAGGTGCCCGCTGCAGTAAACATTTACCGCGGCGGGTAGCTTATATTGCCCGCCGTGGTTAATCCGTGGCTATATATGTGCCCGTGCCCGTGCCCAAATTTTCTAAGTCTTTCGCGCCCATCCTCCTCCCCCGTGCCCGTGCCCACCGCCGAGCTCCTCCGCGGTGACCCCCGCCGCCGTCCTCCTCCCCCGTGCCCGTGCCCCACCCCCGTCCTCCTCTCCCCGAAACCCTTGCTCCGGCCGCCGAGCTCCTCCGCGCTGGGCCCCGTCCCCGGAACCCTAGCGCCGGCCACCGAGCTCCTCCGCGGCCACCGCACGCGCCCCCCGCCCCCGTCCTCCTCCCCGGTCACCGTCCACACGCCGGGCCCCGTCCTCGGATCCCGGAGCCATAGCTCCAGCCGCCGACACCGAGGGCCGCCGCCCTCGCCCCCACTAACCTTGGTCGACCACACCGACGCCAAGGGCCGCCGCCTCCGTCCGCGCGCCGGAACCCTAGCACCGTGTAGGTTTGTCTTCTGAATTCTTGCACTGTTTTTTCCCTATTCTATTCAAAGTGTTATGTATTTCTTTTTAGTTGTTTGATTACAGCTTCATGAGCCTTTTTAAAAACACAACTCTTGCGGTTTTTAAATATTCACATATAGATAAGGAAGAAGTCCAACTTTTGCTCGAGTTTGTGTTTGGATACAAACCCTAAACCATAATGCCCTATTTTTCAAAACAAAAAAATCTATCTATTTTGTTCAGTTTCAGTTACTTATATTTTATTTGTTCCTATTCCTAGTGTTTAATTTAACCATCGATTTAAACCATACTATATTCAAGATTTATCAAATCATCGATTTGAACTATAAGATACCTCGGATTGACCAACAGAATTCACATCACAAAAGACTAAGAAAGATACAAATGCTATGGGGTACAAATGCTATGGGGTACTGAGATACTTATCAGAACCCCCGAAAAAATTGAACAACTGAAACATTGTTGTGCTATTACTGCAGTTTTCGAATATTAGAACACATGGCTAGTGGCTTACTGTTTTTGCAGTTGCATCTTCAAGGTCCGAAGCTGCAATCCACTGGATAGATGGCTTTAACGAACATGCAACACTGGCATGTAAGAGAGCCTAGAATAAATTAAGATATGCACAAACGAATTAGAAAAAAACATTTTTCATGTATAGTACATGAACCCAAATTGCATCCACAGTAAAAACACATTGTGGCAGCTCAAAACCTTAGTTATTTAACAATTATTAGAGAACAATTGTCTATACTCTAGGAAACCATGAAACTGTAACTATAATAATTATTTCACCACATAAAATATTAAAATATATAACTTAAATTTTGTGCTTGCAGACTAATTATCACAATTGGCAAACTACTTAACCTCGCCACTGATATGTAAGGATCATCTGTACCAACCTTCACCACTGATGGGTAAGAATCTGTCATATTAGTATACTTCCCAACCAAAGCAACTTTAACCTGCATAATAATGATATTCGTTCAGACTTATTCTGCACCAAAGAAAGAACCGACAATCAAATACTATTACAACACTAACAGAGTTCTTGAGGTTGTCATACGACTCAGCCATATCTGTCCAATCTCGTAACTCAGGTGGTCCAGCAGATCTATAAAATAAAATCCAAGATGATATTGCTCCAAGATAATAGTAACCACAAGACCATAACACAATACATAACAATAGGGTATGCCATTGCAATAAATACAATGTAATCATCTCAATCAATCACACCAAACAAGTCTGAGCAAGCCTTTCAACATTAATTAGGATGATTTCAAACATAGTAAATTTTTTTTGGAAGTTTAAACCAATCATCTGCCAATATTGGTAATATATGGTTTCTCAACAGTATATGAATCATTGCTTAAAAACAACTGTCTAGCCCACCTAGGTGCTAGACAGTTATTGATAAACACTGTTATGGGTAAATTACAAAACATTCCATGTGCAAACCATCCTACTACTCTACATGCATTGATAAACACTGATTCTCAGTAATTGTCTGACTCACCTAGCAAGGTTTAGTTGTTTGATTACAGCTTCATGAGCCATGTGGACGGTTACAAGGTGAAAGAGAGAGATCAATGCTATTTTTGGCAGTGTCAATTTTTGGATTTCTGTTGCTGCCTGTGATGCCAGACTTCAATGCTGAGCAATGCCACTGCCTGTGATGCCTCTAATATTGCTGCCGCTGCCTGTGAATACTACTACTACTACTATACAATCTACTACTAAACTCTACTCAATCTTCTACTAAACTCTGCTAACACTGCTACTACTGAACTCTACTACTACTATCTTGCTGGCTGCTGTCTTGCTGACTAAATTGAGCAGTTCCTCTACTACTCTTACTCTTACTGACTAAATTTGATTGAGTTGTGATGGGGGTTTATTGCTGCCTATGATGCCAAACAAACTTTTGAGCTGTACAGCTCTTACTCTACTCCTCTTACTCTACTCTCACCTCCTCTAGTCTTCTACTCTTTCTTGATGGCCGAAGGACTTAGCCCTTTGGGGCTGAATTTTGAAACTATCTTGATGGCTTTTGTTTGGTATTTGCAATGATGATTCTTTTCACACTTCTAAGCTGAGATAGTGGCATATGCAATGATGTGAACCCTTTTATGCTGAGGCAGCGGCGATGATGATCGAGTGCCCCCGCTAAACTAGGATGGCTTGTATACCAGATACAAGCAACCAGTTTAAAAGCTATGTGATGACAATGGGGCAAATCTGAGCCAACTACTACTACTTTACTACTCTAGTACTACTCTACTCTACTACTCTATAACTGTGTCTATACAACTGAAATATGTATTCATTGTAGCTTTCCAATGGCGGAGGAACTGATAAGCGAATGGCGCGACCCTACCCCTAGTGCATCATCATCAACTAGCCTCGAGAGCCAAGTGTCCGTGACCCCGAGGCCAACAAAGAAACGTCATACAAAGGATGAAGATGATCCGACCTACCAACCGAGGGACGACGAAGTTGAAAGTACGCAGTCTCCAAACCCTGAACAGATGCCGTTGGTGCCTCAAGAATTGAATTTTGAGGAGGAACAAGTCAGGGACAAAGAACCCCCCGCTCCATCTCCAACCACTTCAGGCAAGTCTAGGGGTCAGAGGACAAAGCTAAGAAGGGGGAACATGGGAGGCACCGGAGGGAAACCCACGGCGAAGTCCATGTGATCCATGAGGTGGGACTAGAGGGAAACCCGTTGTCGCCACCCACGGTCCTTGCCAAGTTCAGCAACCAGGTGGCATGTATAGTCAAGGACAAGGTGGAGATCACTTGGGAGGAGTGGAACAATGTCCTGGTCGACTACAAGACACATATCTAGGGTGAGGTGACGAGGAGCTTCCATTATCCCGAGGACGCCGATCTGAACAAGTGCAGGGAGTGGGTCATGCACGTGGAAGGAAGAGCCTTTAGAAACTTCAAGTCCATGTTGACCAGGTACTACCTGAAGCTAGGCAAGTCACCCTATGTCAAATACACTATGGTGAAGGAACATCACTAGGAAGAGTTCTGCAAACAAAGAACAACAGAAGAAGCAAAGGCAAAGAGCGCCAAGTTCAGCGCACTCGCGAAGAAGAACCTACACCCCCACCACTTGGGCATGACTGGGTTTGCTGGTAAGAGGCCCCAGTGGCAGGAGGAAGAAAGGGCTAGAGCTGCCGCTGGGATTTCCGATCCGTACGACGGTGTAGACTTGAGGGCTAAGGACTTCATCTATGCCCGCAAGCCGAAGAAGCTCAAGGAGGGCGTGAGCAAGTTCAATGAGCCCAAGTTCGAGGAGGTGGAGAGGGCTCTCATCGAGGCCGCTAAATCCAAGGACAACTTTGAGGTTCGTAGGGGCCAGGACTTGCTGACCCTGGCATAGGGAACCCCCGAGCACCATGGCCGCGTCCGTGGCATGTCGTCGAAGATGAGCTGGAACTCAGTGGAGTCATGGCAATCCGACGCTGCCACATACCGGTCAAGGCAGTGGTACAAGGAGGGCATCTTTTAGAAGGGCTATGATCAAGGCATGGCTGAAATGATCAGCCGGTCTATAAAAGAAGCCTTCACGAGCAATGACCCAGATATGGTGTCGATGAGGTCACAGGTGCTTCGCCAGGCTAGCGTGGCCGTGCCTCAAGTTCCACAAGGGCAGACACAAGGGCAGCCACTGCCGATGATCGAGGATCACGCAAGGCACCCCGTCGACAACATCCGGGAACCCATGCGCGTCCACCTCACGATCCCGTTCGGTAGGGCAAAAAAGTTGACTGTGGGTGAGGGTTACATGCACCCCAAAGAAGATATCAAAGATTTCAACCAAGACCAGATCCCTGCCAACTATGCTGCCGTGATACTTACATGGTATGTGACCAAATACGAAGAATTTGAAATGGAATATCCAACTGCAGAAGGGGTAATGATCCTTGGAGCTGCCATGGGTTCCAAAGTCCTGTGGAACAAGGACGACATAGAGATCATTCTCTCAACGCTGACTTCTACACTGACGGTGACACCAGCATCACAACCATCCGTTGCTGGATCTTGTCCCCCGATGATTTGGATCACGGCGACGGCGATGACGAAGGCAATGGCGGGGATGACAAGGGAAGGAACTCACCCCGAGGCGCAAGCCCTCACCCTCGTTCTCCTCCTCCAACAATAAGTCCACCTCCACCTCCCGGCAGTCTGTCTAAGGGCACGAGCAAAGGACCGGGAGACACAAGCCCTCACCCTCGTTCTCCTCCTCCAACAACAAGTCCACCTCCACCTCCCGGTAGTCCGTCTAAGGGCACGATCAAAGAACCAGGAGGCACAAGCCCTCACCCTCGTTCTCCTCCTCCAACAACAAGTCCACCTCCACCTCCTGGCAGTCCGTCTAAGGGCACGAGCAAAGGACCAGGAAGCATGGAGGAACCAGGGGCAAAGACATCGCCTGCTGCCATTGCGAGCACGAGCCACTGTCCTCCACCACCGGCGAAGACTAAAGGCAACCAAGGGCAGCTCACATACTCACTTGAGTTCGAAAGGTATGGTAGCGGCGAGCATAATTTGCTAATAACTTTTATTTGCCATAATATGGTACTAACATTTCTATCCCAGGCCGAGATCACCTTTCCATCTATTTCCTGAATCAGATGACTGCCCCGGCTATTACGAGCATGGGAAGTTCATGATAACCAAGGCCCAACTCATCGACGAGGAAAGGTGGGAGACAAGGAGGTTTCATCTCTGGTACATGGAAGCGGCAAAAGCTGGCCTGCATGGTTTTCTAGTCAAGGTTGTGGCGGAGTACTTCCACTTGCCCGACAACGATGTAGAACTCCCCGTGGACTTCCATGACATGTACAGACTACTGCGGGAACAAGACCTTGACATCGCCCAAGTCACCTTGTTCTCTATGTAAGTGATGAATTGCGAGTTTCACATATCACCTGCCTTTGAATCGGTCAAGACTACTTATATATGCCACGATGGCTTGTCCTTGTAGGTTGATGGCCTATATATCCAAGGAACTAAAACTTGATGTTATATATCTATCTCCAATGCATATTGCTCAAAGAATCATCATTGGTTACCACCTAGATGACAATCATCCAACCATGAAAGACTTGACCAAGCGACAGAGAGAGGCGCACAAGAAGAAACTGATGGATAATGAGAAGTTGAACATTTCAAGATACATACTAGGAGCAATGAAGAAGATCAGGGGAAATGGGTGTATTCTAGCTGCCTACCACTTTGGGTAAGTCGAAGACATGCCTATAGAGATAAGTGGGTAGCTAGCTAGTATTATTATTTCTCGTCGTAACCTGTATTTTGTTTCAATGACGTAGCCAAGGCCTCGAGGGTCACTGGGTTGCATTTATCATCTACCCTTAGGATGGCAGGGCCTACGTATTTGATTCATTGACAGTGCCAAACTTAAAAGGGTACAAGGCCTTTGAAGATTGCCTCAGAGTGTAAGTGACTGAACTGTCTTCTCATATGCGTTCTAATGCCCTACCTAATACTAGTACATTTCGTATAGCACTTATAAGGAGTACGTGAAGGATCCTGAATGCTATGATCGAAGAACAGAGAATTTTAAGGCTAAGCATAAGAACCGCATCAAAATCAGACGCAACTTTCCGATAAGTATTTGAAAGGTTTAATTGTGCTTTCCATTCATATGCATTCTAATGCCTGTGTTGTAATGCTTGCGTATCGATCATGCAGTGTGCCAAACAACCGGTAGGATCACAAACCTGTGGCTTCTACGCCTGTGAGTTCCTGAGGGTGTGCAAGCAGTACAGCAGCAGTTGGAGGGTGCTCAAGAATGGATTGAACTGGTCGAGAGACGTGCAGAGCACCCAACACAGCTTCAAGCAGACAAATGTGGACATATGTAAGTTTGTCTTAGACAAATGCGTGCTTGAAGGGGGCACGTTCTTCAATGAGAATAGCCCGCTAGCGATTTTACCGGAGTACGAGAGGCTGAGGAAATGGCCCACGATGATGCGTCCGCAGGATTACACCTTAGCGCATGTATAACGACTTTAATATGTAAATGTAATGAATTAACGATGACAAGAACGACTAAGTGAATGTATATATATGTATATTATCTCATGTGTAATGCATGCATACTTTTTAAGTTTAATCTGTGAAATCTGGATGTGATTTGAATTTGAATTTATATGCCTCTGTATTTTTTTTAATTCAGGAAATAATTTATCGAAGTGGGCAAATAATAAAGCCCGCCACGGCTAATGAACATAACCGCGGCGGGCCACAAAAGGTGTCCGCCGCGGTAAAATAATTTACCGCAGCGGGCGGTGTAACGTGCCCGCCGTGGTAAAGTATATTTACCGCAGCGGGCACGTTACACTGCCCGCCGCGGTAAATCGGTTAACCACGGCGGGCAAAGCCGCCTGCCGCGGTTAGGCCACGATTTACCGTGGCCTCTAGGCCACGGGCTTTGCCCGCCGCGGAAAACCAAAAACGCCCGCCTCTAGTAAAGTTTGTGTAGTAGTGGCGTAGGCTCCCTCTCTAGAATCCAGCTCTAATTCTCGGTCACCCATTACCACTATTGTAGACCCTATCGTACCATTGAAAGTTGATAGGACATAAATTTGAATGATATATCGCCGACACGAGGATCGTGTGATCCGTCAAGTTATCGTGAATCGCTGGATCAGCGAGGAGAGTCCAAGTGAGCCTTTTATCTCATATAAATGTGCCCCTCTAGAAAGTTAGGGTTCGTTGCATGTATTAGCACTAGAATTACTGCAGTAATCCGAGTAACATATATCATCAAACAAACAATAACTGATTTAATGATCCATTCATAGTTTCACAGTTCAAATTAGTTCATATACTTGCATGGCTTAATCTTTGAGACAAGTATATAACTACTGGTAGGATCAACCAAGCATAGCACGTCCTGGTCGATGCGTGAGGCATAACGGACTAGTTGTCGTTGTTTCCAAACATATTGAGTTTAGACATGGGTGCTAACTCTCCTCCTACCTTCAACATCTCTCGCATCCGAGACCAAAAGTGAGCGAGGTGTCATTGGTGGTGCTGGCCTAGGCAGACGACAACACAAGGCAATGCCACGAGGTTTCGGACTATAAGCCAAGTTGTCCTCGTGACCGTTCAAACTATAGTGGAGGTCGATGATGTCGTCTGCAACCTTGCTTCGACGTCAGCGATCTAGGAGTGCCACCCTAAGGGCTTGATTGCTCTTTATGGATGCCTCATGCCCATGACCGTGAGCCCTAGCCTTGTGCATCAGCACCATCAGCCGTGACCACCATGGACAAGTGGCCATAAAGCCACCCTGAGTCCTCCTGCCTGCCCGCCACAAGAGTGGCCCATCACCCCCACACTACTTTGTTTGCTCCCTCCATTGGTTTGAGCGTGGAGGAGTCACCACCCATGGAATAGAGGAGCTCGCATCCGAGGCGCCACCTCGATTGACTACATTGATGCTAGGCACGATACCGCACTACCTTGTCGAGATGCTATTATCACAGAGATGGACATCACTTGAATGAGGTACCATCACAGTTACTTGTTTGATATTGAGAAGATTGCTCGTCTAACAGAGATCTATGATCAAGATTTTTCAATTATTGATTTGTTCATCTATAAGTGATCAATTTGAGACATTTATTTTACATGTGCGTAGAGTTCATGATTTCAGAGCTGGTCATAATTTTGTGAGTTTGGCCATAAAGTTGGTTGAAACTAAGATACATATTACTTTCCAGTAGTCTATCACATCATTCAGCTAGCATTGCTTCTTCCAGTGGCAACGACATCGGTTGTATGAGGCTTCACATCTATGAATATAATCAAGACTAATTTGCGAAATAGAATTAACAATGAGTGGCTTAAGGACTTGACTTTGTGCTTCATTTTTTTTGGAAATAAACAGGAGGGGTTTGAGCCTCTACTGTGATTTTATTGGAAAAGACAAACAAAGGTTCAGTACAAAATCACGAAATGAAAAAGGTTACAAAGAAAATAAAGAGCACTTTCTTCATTGATGAGAAGGAGATTTTTGAAGGACTTATAATGAGAAAATTAAGAGAATGTTTCAATCCATGAAAGATGGGAAAATGAGTTTACTTAGACCTCATAAGTGCCTTGACGTTCTTAGTGTATTAGGATTGGTATATATCCACATGCCTGTCGTCTTTACATTTTTCACCACGTCTTTTACGATTAATGCCATTTCCTAGTTGATTTGTCTTTCAAATTAACAAGTTCTATACTATAATTCGCAATTGAAACAAGCATCACAGTTGATTCCTCTCTTAAAACGTAATATCTTGATTCTTGTTCATTCTACAACTTTCATTAATGATATCCATGTCATACTTTTTTAGCCAAAATTTTATAGTCTCAGTTCACCCCACCTCCATTCTTGGACTGGGTCCGCCACTGTCCGACAAAAAAACATCTTGGTAATGGTCTCGGCTGCAAAGTAATAGACGAGATGCAAACAAGGCATTCAGAAGGGAGCAACTTTTTGGACCACACCACAATTCCACCATTCAGTGACTATTTCTGTCGTATATACTCCACGAGATGATAGATTGTGCAATGATGCATAGGGCACAAATCCAAGAACACCTCGTATATACAACCTAATAACGAATCAACCAAAAAATTAACCAGAAGATTCAGTTAGGTCGTCATTACGCCAATCACAAATTGGGCGACTCCTACCTCTTTGTTTCTTTAATTTCTTATTAGTCAATCTTTAGGTCGTTATACGAGGCTGCACGATCCAATGAATTCTGACGATGCATATGTACGTGGCGATGGCGATGAATGGATGCCCTTCGATCGTCTTGCATGCATGGCCATGGTGCGCGGCCGGAGGTCAGAGCCTGACGAAGAAGACGGCGAGCTCGGGGCCCGTGCCGCCGCCCTGCGGTGCGATCATGTACAGCGACTCCGAGTCCCGGGACCCGATGAAGTGGTCGAAGCAGCCGCGCATGTACGGCACCTCGTCGTCCGCTGCCACCGCCGCGTCGGTCGCCGCCAGCGAGGCGGCCCTCGTCCTCGGGAGCACGCCGGCGCCCATGGAGACCGCCCGCAGCGTCTCCATCACCGTGAGGTCGTCGTCATTGGCCTCGCGCCGCACCGCGTACCCGGTCTTCTTGCCGTTGCAGAACATGGTCCACGACGGCTCGTCCAGCAGCGGCGGCGCGCGGCCTCCTCCGCCGATCTTCGCCCGCGCCCCTCCTCCGTCGCGGACGGGCTCCGAGAGCGAGACCGCGCGGCGCTCGGTCTCGAGGACGATGCGCGCGCCGGCCGGGTTGCCGAGCTCGCGGAGCAGCGCGTGCGTCTGGAGCGCCAGCTCGACGACGAGGCTCGGCAGGCAGCGCGGCGTCTCCTGCAGCGCCAGCACGACGCGGCCCCTGCGGTGGCCGTAGAGCGTCCCCGTCACGCGGCGGCAGGGCCGCGCGGCGCCCGTGAAGGACACGCCGCCCTTGGGCGCGGGCGCGGACGACGAGAAGGAGGAAGCCGAGGACGACGCGGCCGCGATCTCGGACGGCGTACCGACCTGCTGCATCCGCCCGCAGCGCGGCGTCAGCGTCAGGAGGGGCAGCGCGTGCCGCAGCCTCTGGAGCAGCCGGGCCGGGCGGGACGACTCGCCAGGGTGGCGGCCCCCCGCCCGGTGCCGCCGCGACGGCGGCTCCTCCAGCGTGTGCCCCGGCGTGCGGTGGCCGCGAACGCCATCGTCGAGGGAGGAGGAGGAGGCGGAGGCGGAGGAGGACGACGTCGTCCCGGTGCCGGCGGCGGACGGCGGCAGGCTGTCGCTGGGGCGTCCAGGGGCTGGGTGGATGGCGAAGCCGCCCATAGACGCGCGCGCGACGGCCGGCGAGGTGTCCGACGACGAACGGTGGGTCGATGCGATGGGCAGCCGGGCGAGGCGCGGTGCGGTCTGGGTGGGCGTTAGTTATCCCCTGCGCCGGGAAACGCGCGCGTGCTTGATCGGGGTGCTGGAACGGGCGGCGGTTACGCTTTGTCGGGTCGCCGTGCTCCCCGTGCCTGCCCTGCCCCGCTGCCTGCTTTCGCGGCGCTTCCATTCTGAGGCCTCCATTCTCCGTCTCGTTTTTCTCCTGTGGGTTTGTAGCAAGCAGACCGACCTCGTGGAGCACGAACACACGAGGAGAGACATGGCTATGGGCTGGGCGCATCGCATGGAATGCTGGTGAGGAACGTGGGCCTCAATTGGGTGAGCTTGAACGGGCTTCCAGTCCAGCAGGCCGTTTCTTTCCTTCTGTGCTCCGCGGAACCTTGGGCCACTTTTGTTGCTAAAAAAAAATCTAGATTTACTTTTACAACACACAGACGCAGACAAAACATTTAACATACACTTGCAATATAGTCATGGCAACATATGCAATATTCAGATCTAATTTTGTCACACCCAGATGAAACAATTGCAACATACGTCTAAAACAGATCAAATATTTGAAACATACACTTGCAACATATGTTACAACATACGTGTATAGCCATTGAAATAAATGTAATATCCCGATCTACTTTTGCAACAAACATAAAATACTCGCAACATTCGTCTGAAAAATAAAACATTTGGAACATATTGCACTTCAAACACACATGTATATCATTGCAACATTGCACCATCCAGATCTACTTTTACAACATCTATAAGAAGCACTTACAACGTACATCTGAAAGAACCGAAAACACTTCTGAAAGAATCAAGATGCCCAAGAGGGGGGGTGAATTGGGCTAATTCTAAATTTCTTCGTAATAATTAAATCCTATGGTTAGCCCAATTAACCACTTGTACCTAGAAAGTGTTCCTAATTGTTCTACCGCATAAAAGACTTGCAACCTAAGTTCCAATCCTACTCTAGCATGGCAATTCTAAGAATGTAAAGACATAAATTGAATTGCTCAAAGTAAATAGAGAGGAAGGAACACGGCGATGTTTTGCCGAGGTATCGGAGAGTCGCCACTCCCCACTAGTCCTCGTTGGAGCACCCGCGTAAGGGTGTAGCTCCCCCTTGATCCGCGCAAGGATCAAGTGCTCTCTATGGGTTGATTCTTCGACACTCCGTCACGGTGAATCACCCACAACGCTCATAACTTAGTTGGATCACCCACAAGCTCCGCCGGGTGATCACCGAACTCCAAATCACCACCAAGCCATCTACGTGATGGCGATTATCAAGAGTAACAAGTACGAACTCTCACTTGACCACGATAAGCCTAATCAGAAGGTGGATGCACACTTTGCTACTCTCGATCTTCACTAATGAGGTCTCTCTTTTGGATTCTCAAATCTCAATCAGCCCACTAGGACCTTGCTCTTCTTGGCACTCTCTAAGGTGTTTCTCAGCTGTTGGAATGAGCAAAAGTGACTCCACACACGAGTGTAGCTTCTATTTATAACATGGGCTGAAAAACAAACCGTTATGTGCCTCTACGGGGTGACCGGATGCTCTGGTCATGTTGACTGGATGCTCCGGTCAGTACACTCCGAACTCCAGGGTTTACAGTGTGACTGGACGCTGCTAGCGTCCGGTCAGCACTGACCGGACGCGTCCGGTCATGATTTACCCTCTCTAGAACCTTACTGGAAAGACGCTAGCTCTCAGCGTCCGGTCACTTGACCTTCCAGCGTCCGGTCACACCGAACGATTTCACCTCAGTCAAATAAACTGACCGGACTCTGCGCCAGCGTCCGGTCAGTATTTGACCCTCCATTCACTTCCAACTCTCGATCATATGTGAATGAAGTTTGCTCCATTTGATCTTAGGCATATGTAGGAGCTACCTAGCGCTAGTTTGAACAAGTGTGCACCACACCTAACTCACTAGACTCACCTAGGTCAAGCTACCCGTCCATACCCCCCTTAATAGTACGGCCAAAGGAAAAACAAAATCCTAAACTACTCTAAGTGTCTCTTCAACTCCAATCGACACTTAGAACTAACTCATCCTTAACCTTGTCGTCCATCCTTTGAAAACCGAAACGATTTCCATCGTAGGGGCATGACAACCATGATTGCCCAATCGGTCTCCATTACCGTGACCTAACTCAATTGTTTCTGCAAAACACATGTTAGTCATAGTAATCATGTATTGTCATTAATCACCGAAATCCAACAAGGGGCCTAGATGCTTTCGATCTCCCCCTTTTTGGTGATTGATGACAATACTACCTCAAGTATGTGAAAGAGTGAGGTTTTTAACATGCTTGGATCATATAAGCTTTTGTCAATAAGAACAAAGGTGTTAGTCAAGATTATATGAACCAAGCCAACATGATGTACTCAAAAGATATGAAATAAGCATGAGTACAAGTAATAAAGCTCATTTGCATCGGAGTAAAACGCGGAAGCAAAGGCAAATGAGCATAACACAAGTGATATGACATATAAATAATTCAAAGTAGAGAGCACACATGTCATATATCATGATCACATAGATATCACTATCACATATATATGGTTCAATGCATGAATGTAAACACACGATGAATGCATAATAGTGTATCACACATAAAAACTCCAAATGTAATATATAAGCTAATATAAAAACTAAGCTCCCCCTAGCTAAGTAGCTCCCCCTAAGCCTAACATACTCGAACCCTCTCCCTCTTTGGCGTCAAACACCAAAACCTACGGGTCGGTCGGTGGGACTGCAGTGGACGAGCTGGGCGCAGAGGTACGAGGTGCAAGGTGGAACTAGGTGCCGTCATCGTCTGATCTAGAACTCTAGGCTATCTGACCCTCTGTAGCTGGCAGTGTCACTGTAGTGGTCTGGGTCTGAGCTGGGACAGGTGCTGCCTGTGACTCTACTGGTATGCCTGTAGTAGGATCTGAAGAGGCAACTAAGGAAGGAAGCCTCTGTGTAGTCATGGCGATGGGAGCTGCTGTAGAAGGACCTAGGGCATACAGATATGGTGGTGTAGGCTACCCTGTCAACTCATTGAAGGAGGCTCCAAGACTCCTGGAGACTGAAGTATCTAGCTCTAGCAGTGATGATGTCTGTGCCGGTGTGAAGCCCGTCTGAAATGGAGTGAACTGTGGGGCTACCACTAGCGAAGCGAACCACTAGGACACCTGCTCTGTAGGAGAAGCATACTATGCTGGTGGCTATCCCTGACTCTGAAGCCCACTAGGCTATAACGCTGGAGTCGTGGAAGTGGTGACTGGCTGACCAAGCTGGGGCGTAGTCTGTGGCGGTGGAGCCCCAATGGCAGTCACAACATGCTGCATAAATCCAAGGAGCTGCTGCTACATGAGGATCTACTGCTGATGCATGGCCAACTACTGCCACTATAGAGCCTGAGTCTGCTGATGTATAGCTAGCTGCTGCTGCTAGATCTGCTGCTGCTGGCGCTGGAACTCATCCTGCCGAGTCTGGAACTGAGCGAATGTAGCAGCTGTCTCCTAAGCCTGTCGTGCCTGGTCCTGCCTCATCCGCTCAAGTATAACAAGGAGAGCGGGGTCGGTCTACGGGGTAGGTGGCGCTGAGCTGGAGCTACCGGCCTCATAGTCATGTCGCTGAGGAGGCATCTGAGGGATGGGCTGATAGTCATCATCAGAACTGTCACTGGGGTCGCTCATGACCATCCCCTCCTGCTTAGTAAGCTCCTCCTCTATAGTTGCAATGCCTCTGATGATATCATCCTACTGGGCTATAGACTCTAGCACCTTAGGGCATCGACGTGGCTGACTGGGTGCTGTAGGTGTACTGTGCCTGATCATCTATGTCATGTTATAGGTAGGAAACTCTATGGTGGCACAGCAATCATCTCAGGTGACTTCATTGACACAACTTTGTGGATAAGAAAAGTGACCCAGTGAGCATAGGGTAGCTGCCTGTGACCTATGAAGCCCTCAGCTATAGTGTCATCCATCTCTGATAGAAGGAGATCCCAGATGTCGAAGAGTGTCTGCTGCATCAGAGAGTTGAGAAGCCAAAGCTGAATTCGAGTCAATCCCTCTCTATATCCCATCCTCGGGAGTAAAGTCCTTCTCATAACTGCCTCAAGCACACGAGTAGTAGCGTGAGATCACTAGGGTTCCTCCTCGAACCCTCGCCAAAAGGCTCAGTAAAGCAGTGACACACTAAGTCTATAGGGGGTACCAAGCCACCATGAGGATGTCTAGGGGGTGCAGTCTGTCCATAGCACACCTCATGGAGCCTGATTGGTTGCTCCTGAAGCCTAAGAATCTCCCTGGCCCTGGTGCTCATCAATCGATAGTCTCTCTCACCGAATACAAAGTGAATAAAGTGATGGCGCGGGTCAATAAAGAGAGAAGCATAGAACTACCAAACCCAAGATAGAACATATAATCCGATCCATCTAATCAAATCTGTCAACCCTGGTAGATATGCAAGGTAGGGGCGAATGTGCTCTCCAGCTGCTGCAATAATAGACTTAATGCTGCATACTCTCTGTGGTCTGAAGACTGCTCCACTGTTTAGATAGGCATTGTAGAAGTCCTCCTGCAGGGGGGTATAGAATCCCTCTGATGCCCTCTCATCCCTCCTGGGTGGAAACCACACCTCAAAGTCAGCAAACCTCAATTGCTGCACTTGCTTGGCCGTGGCGGCCCTCAAGTCAAGATGGGTCACTAGAGGCGGACCCTGTGGTCTGGGTGGTTGACGAGAACCCCTCCACTGTGTGTCAGCCCTCAGCATGACTGGGGCATGAGTACGACCAGAGCGGTGAGGTTGTGGCTGAGGTGCCTGCTCTGTCTCCTCGGCCTGCTAGCCCTCCTGAGTCTGCTCTGTCGGCTCTACTGGTGGGAGCTGCTGCTGTGGCTCCTGCTGTGACTCCCCCTAAGGCTGAGGATCCATAATGGGAAGACATTGTCCTGCCATCATGACAGTCCCAGGTGGACTACCATGAAGACGCTCAATACGCTCAAGTCTACCCTACGCCTCTGGTGATAGATGATCTATAATAACAACTCCACTATGAGCTCCTCCTCTCTCGGCACGCTCTGCGGCCTCAGCGACTGCAGTTGCTCTGGCTGTCTCTGCATCAGGGTACTTGCGCTTCTTTGATGCAACCTTCTTTATCGCCTTGCCTTTAGGATTTGCAGGCAAGCAAGGTGGATGCCTTGGATCCTCATCTCCTAGACCACCACCGACATTCTTCATGCGAGCCATCTGATGAATCTGAAGAGAAAAACTACCGCTGACAAAGAAATAGCTGCCTCTATCGAAGATCAACTACCGCTAACACTTTCAAGGCTTAGCCTCGATCCTTACTCATGAGCTTGGCTCTGAGTTAAACTATCAACTGCCACACGATCTCAATGACACTGACTCGTTGCACGATGGAATAGATGGATATACAAATAAATACTATATATCTAATAGATGCGAAAACCTAGGAAGCAAGAAATTTGGATACGAAATTGAAATGTGGGGCATTGCTACTTGATGAACCGACGATCCGAGGAGAAAAGAGAAGTGATCCATGGGAGGCCACCGAATCTAGGGTTACGGATTGCAGTGGAGGATACCAGCATTGAATCGGCAGTGCGGAGCTTGACGGCGTGGAAGCATGGTGGCGCTGGACTGGACCTCGGCAAGCACGGCTGTGAGGCCCAGTGGTGTGAGGGAGAAGCTAGCGGCAGTGCTGGAGCAGGGGCTGTGGCGGCACGTGGGCGAGCGGTGCAGGGAGCGGCGACGCATGGGCTGGCATCGGCAGTTGGCAGCGGGGGAGTGCGGTGGCGCTGGCGTGGCGAGCTCATGGCTAGAGACGATGGCCCGGGCATAGGAGGTGGTGGTTCTCGGTGGTTAGGGCATGGCGTGGATGTGGGACAAGGCAGTATGGCGCGTGGTTAAATAGGGTGGCCCCCCAACGAGATCGAATAGGAAAGGAAAAAGAGATCTAATCCGACACGATTCCTACTGACCGGATGCTCCGATGGTAGCGACCGGACACTACCACCCAGCATCTAGTCGATTCCAGAGAGGTCCAAATCCTCTGGAATTGCAACCAGACACATTCGGTGGACACCGACCGAACGCAGCCAGAGTCTGGTCACCTAGCCTTGATGTCTTCATGATCGACCAGACACTGAAGCACCTTTTGACTGAATGCTGGAAAACACTGTTTCAACGTCCGGTCACTCCTACGGCAGCAGGTTCACCTCCTGTGAACTTACCAGACGCTGGACACCAGAGTCCGGTGCAGTGTCCGGTTACTCCTTCAGCAAATCTTCAAATTCCTTTGCGCTGCCTGTTTCCAATCAAGTCCCAACTCCAATAAGATCCAAATAAACACCAATTGGGACTCATATGAGTGACCTCTCTCAAACCCTCAAGTTTTTCAAAATATTTTGCCTTAGGCTATAATTCTTTTTAAGAAAATAGGCGAAAAAGGGCGATTTGAAGACAAACGACAAACAACAATCATGCATATGCAATGCAATACTTGAAGGTAAATCTAGTTGCTTGTCAAGTTTGATCCAAGGTTAAGCTTCTTCACATGTTTTTTAGCGGTTATCTTAACCATGTTAGACAAGCCCTATATGCATTATAAAGCATTAAACATGTTGTATATTACAATGCAATGCAAGGGACAACACAAGCTCAATTTTTAGTGAAGTTACTAAAATCAAGCACATTGAGTTCATTCCATAATCTACAAAATGTTGCCTCATCTAGCGGTTTAGTAAAGATATCCGCCAATTGATCCTCGGTCCTTACACCTTCTGTGATATATCATTTTTAGCCACATGATCTCTAAGAAAGTGATGGCGGATATCTATGTGCTTTGTGCGAGAGTGTTGAACCGGATTGTTTGTAAGTTTTACTGCACTTTCATTGTCGCACAAAAGAGGTACTTTATCTAGAGCTACACCATAGTCTAGCAAAGTTTGTTTCATGTAAAGTATTTATGCACAACAAGCACCCGCGGCAATGTATTCCGCTTCAGCGGTGGACAAAGCCACACTATTTTGTTTCTTGGAGGACCAAGACACAAGTGATCTACCAAGCAAATGGCACCCTCCGGATGTGCTTTTTCTTTCAACTTTGCACCCGGCATAATCTAAATCAGAATAGCCAATTAATTCAAATCTAGCTCCTTTGGGATACCAAAGGCCAATGCTTGGTGTGTGCTTAAGATACCTAAGGATTCTTTTTACTGCAATTAAATGAGTTTCCTTAGGATTAGCTTGAAACCTAGCACACATACACACACTAAACATGATGTCGGGCCTAGATGCGGTCAAATACAACAAGCTACCAATCATAGAGCGGTAGAGAGTTTAATCAACCGGGTTACATCCCTCATCTAGGTCGAGATGTCCATTGGTTGGCATTGGAGTCTTGATTGGCTTACATTCATCCATCTTGAATCTTTTGAGAAGATCATTAGTGTATTTCTCTTGAGAGATGAAAATCCCTTCTCTCATTTGCTTGACTTGAAAACCAAGAAAGAATGTGAGCTCTCCAATCATTGACATCTCGAACTCCTTTGACATCAATTCACCAAATTCTTTGCATGAATCTTCATTTGATGATCCAAAGATAATATCATCAACATACACTTGACAAATGAAGATATGCTCATCAAGCTTCTTGGTGAATAGTGTGGTGTCGACCTTCCCAATGATGAAGCCCTTCTTAATGAGGAAGTCCCAAAGGCGCTCATACCAAGCTCTTGGGGCTTGCTTAAGCCCATATAGTGCCTTGGACAACCTATAAACATGATTAGGATATCTAGGGTCTTCAAACCCGGGAGGTTGATCAACATAGACTAGTTCATTAATAAAGCCATTTAAGAATGCACTTTTCACATCCATTTGATAAAGTTTTATTTCATGATGTGATGCATATGCAAGGAGGATATGGATGGCTTCTAATCTTGCAACCGGGGCAAAAATCTCTCCAAAATCCAAACCTTCAACTTGACAGAACCCCTTTGCAACTAGTCTTGCCTTGTTCCTCACAACAACACCTTGATCATCTTGCTTGTTTCGAAACACTCACTTTGTTCCAATGACTCTTGCACCTTTTGGCCGCTCTTCAAGAGACCAAACTTCATTGCGAGTGAAGTTGTTCAACTCTTCATGCATGGCATTTATCCAATCCAGATGTTGAAGAGCTTCTTCTACCTTAGTAGACTCAAAGCAAGAGACAAAAGAGTGATGAGCAATAAATGAAGTAAGTTTTTGAGATCGAGTCATTACACCCTTTGATGGACTCCCTATGATGAGATCTTCTGAATGATCTTGAAGTAGGGGTGTATTTCTTCTACTGACCACTTGAGGGGGAGGTTGTGGAGCATCAACATCTTGTGCTTGTACCACCATTTGTTCATGGGAGACATGGGTATCTTCATTTTTTACTCTCCCATCTTTGTCATCATCTTGTGGCACACTTGATGAAGAAAGTGGATCAATCACTTGTACATCATCTTCATCATCTTTAGTCTTGATGTCTCCAACCGGAATGTTCTTCATAGCCTCTCTCAATGGTTCATCACCTACATCATCAAGATTCTCATGTGCTCCTTGGGAGCCGTTAGATTCATCAAATTCCACATCATATGTTTCTTCAACCAAGCCGGTGGCATGATTAAATACTCTATATGCTTTAGACTTTGATGAGTAACCAACAAGAAAACCAATATCACAATGTCTTTGAAACTTCCCTAGGTGTTGCTGCTTCTTATAAATGTAGCATTTGCAACCAAACACCCTAAAAAAGGAGACGTCTGGCTTCTTCCCATTGAGCAACTCATAAGGTGTCTTGCCAAGGAACTTTTGAAGGAATAGGTGGTTGGATGAATAGCATGTGGTGTTGATTGCTTCCGCCCATAGAGCTTCAGGGGTGTTGTACTCATCAAGCATTGTTCTAGCAAGAGTGATCAATGTCCAGTTGTTCCTCTCAACTATACCATTTTGTTGAGGAGTATATGTTGCGGAGACTTCATGTTTGATTCCAACTTCATCACAATAAGCTTCTATGTTTGTGTTGTCAAATTCTTTCCCATTGTTGCTTCTTATCTTCTTGAGCTTCACTTCAAATTCATTTTGTGCTCTCTTGGCAAACTTCTTGAAGCAAGATGCAACTTCGGATTTGTTATGAAGGAAGAATACCCATGTATACCTTGAATAATCATCAACAATCACAAGACAATAAAGATTTCCTCCCAAACTCTTGTATGTTGTTGGTCCAAATAAATCCATGTGAAGGAGTTCTAGCACTCTTGCAGCTGACATAAAAGCTTTTGTTGGATAGGTATTTACAACTTGCTTGCTGGCTTGACAAGCACTACAAAGCTTGTCCTTCTCAAACTTCACATCCTTCAACCCTCTCACCAAATCATTCTTCATAAGCTTCTTGAGTGAGCTCATCCCAACATGAGCAAGTCTTCTATGCCATAGCCACCCAAGTGTTGTTTTTGTGAATAGGCAAGTCTTCAAGTTTGCATCTTCGGAGGTGAAGTCCACTAGATATAGATTGTTGTATCTAAATCCTTTGAATATCACTTGTTCATCATCCTTCTTGGATACAACAACCTCCTTCTCGGTAAACAAGCATTGTAAGCCAAGATCACACAATTGTCCAATGGATAGCAAGTTGAAACTCAAAGAAGCAACATATAGCACATTTGAGATGGAATGATCATTTGATATTGCCAGTTTGCCCAATCCTTTAACCTTGCCCTTTGAATTATCCCCAAATGTGATTCTTTCTTGTCCATCTACTTCTTCATCTAGTGAGGTAAACATACGAGGATCACCGGTTATATGTTGTGTGCAACCACTATCAATAACCCAATGACTTCCACCGGTCTTGTAGTTCACCTACACACAAGAGATCAAGCTTTAGGAACCCAAACTTGTTGAGGGCCCTTCACCTTCTCAGCAAGTGACTTTGCAACCCAAATTTTTTTAGGCCTATTCTTATTGGGAGGTCCTAAGAACATCACTTTCATCTTTCCACTAGAATCCTTTCTAAGCATGTAGTGAGCATTGAAGGCAAAGGGTCTAGCATGCTTGGGCAAGGGTTGTGGTGGTGGAGTTTGGCACTCATGAGCAAAATGGCCTTCTTGTCCACACTCAAAGCATCTCTTCGGCTTTGGCTTTGGCTTTGATTATTGTTGTTGAGCTTGAGCCTTCTTCTTCTCTTGATTTGCCATGTACCCAATTCCACTTCTATCCATCTTCATGACGGTGTTCATTAAGAACTCACTTTGAAGGTGCTTACCTCTTGTGAACTTGCTCAATCCAATCTTAAGATGCTCTTTTTCTAACTTGAGCTTCTTGTTTTCTTCCTTGAGAGCCTCATTGTTCTTTTCTTCCTTGAGCTTCTTATTCTCATCTTTGAGCTTCTCATTCTCAAGGATCAAACTATCATCATGAACAATAGTTTCTAGCACAATAGGCTTGGTGGCTTTGAGTTCTTCAAATTCTTTCTTGAGCTTCTCATTATCATGCTTGAGCTTGATGTACTCATCATAGTCTTTGCACTCAACCACTTGCTTGCCTTTGCCACTAGATCCTTGCTCAATGCTCTCATCAATAAGATCATCACATGATATAGCTATATCAACCTTAACAACATCATTAGTGGCATCATGTGGCTCATTGGGTAAAAATTCTTGAGCAATAACAAGGGTATCATAATTAACCTTAAGTGTAGTGTATTCATCTTTTAGCTTGTTATGGCTAGTGATAAGCTCTTTGTGCACCCACTCAAGTTTATCATGTTTATCTTTGAGCTCTTTCTTAGAAGATTTGAGCTCCTTGAGTTTGGATGACATAGCATCATTTGCCTCTCTAAGCTCAACACTAGCCTTTTCGGCTATCTCACATTTAGCTAAAAGAGAGTCATTCTTAATCTCAAGCTTTTCATTTTTAGCTCTAGTCTTTATAATGATCTTAGTGTATTTCTTTAGTAATTTAGCAAGATCATCATAAGTGGGTGACTCATATTCATCATCGCTATCACTATCACTATCATCATTATGAGCATCATCACCACTACTATCATCATCATGTGATACCTTGCGTTCACCCTTGGCCATAAGGCATAGGTGTGTAGAGGATGATGGTGGTGAAGGCGGTGAAGATGATAAGTCAATAGCAATGGCGGCCACCTTCTCATTGTCACTTTCATCATCGAATGATCCACTAGATGAATCAATGTCCGTGAGCCAATCACTAACTATGTAAGCCTTTCCACTCTTCTTCTTCTTGTGGAAGTCCTTCTTCTTGCCATCTCTTTTCTTGTATGGCTTGTTCTTTTTCTTCTCATCTTCATCTTCATTGCTTGAGTCATCTTTCTTGCCCTTGTTCTTGTTCTTGAACTTGTCTTTCTTGGGCTTTGTGCATTGATGAGCTAGATGGTCAAGTTCACCATAATTGTAGCAATCCATCTCGGAGATTGGCTTTCTTCTTGAGCTTGTGAAAAACTTCTTCTTGCCATCGAACTTGATGCCACTCTTGTTGAGCTTCTTTAGCATCTTGGCGGTCTTCTTCACCATGAGAGCAAGGCTTTCATCATCAACTTCATCTTCACTTGAGCTTTCATACTCAAGTCTTGCCTTGCCCTTCTCTTGGCTAGCTTTGAATGCTAAGTCTTTGTCTTTCTTCTTGGTAGAGCATGAGCCATCTTGTGACATGATGTGCATGTACATTTCATGAGCATTGATCTTTCCCAAGATTTGTGTCGGTGTAGCAGCGGAAAGATCACCTTGATGTAGCACGGTCACAATATGCTCATATTTGTCAATGGGGAGGCCACTCAAGATCTTTCTTACAACATCGGATGGTTGCATTTAAGTGAGTCCAAGCCCATTAACTTCCTCTACAAGAACATTCAAATGTGAATACATTTCATTAGCACTTTCTCTAGGAAGCAATTCAAAAGAGTTGAGCTTTTTTATGACAAGATGATAGCGTTCCTCACACTCACTCTTAGTTCCCTCATGGAGCACATAAACATCCGACCATAGTGCATGGGCGTCTTTGTGGTTCCTCACACGATTGAACACATCTTTGCAAAGACCTCTAAAGATGGTGTTTCGAGCCTTTGCATTCCACTTCTCGTAATTAACCTCATCGCCTTGTAGGTTAGTAGCATCCCGAGGTTTTGGGAAGCCTTATGAGGCGGCTCTAAGAATACCAACATCTAGAGCCACTAGATACGCCTCCATGCATATTTTTCAATAAGCAAAGTCATCTCCCTCAAAGATAGGAGGAGGTCCATCCCCGTGAGACATCTTGCTCTAGGCGGTTAAGCCTAAATATGTGAGCATGAGGCTCTGATACCAATTGAAAGGATCAAGATGCCCAAGAGGGGGGGGGGTGAATTGGGCTAATTCTAAATTTCTTCGCAATAATTAAATCCTATGGTTAGTCCAATTAACCCCTTATGTCTAGAAAGTGTTCCTAATTGTTCTACCGCATAAAAGACTTGCAACCTAAGTTCCAATCCTACTCTAGCATGGCAATTCTAAGAATGTAAAGACATGAATTGAATTGCTCAAAGTAAATGCTCAAAGTAAATAGAGAGGAAGGAACACAATGATGTTTTGCCGAGGTATCGAAGAGTCGCCACTCCCCACTAGTCCTTGTTGGAGCACCCGCGCAAGGGTGTAGCTCTCCCTTGATCTGCATAAGGATTAAGTGCTCTCTATGGGTTGATTGTTCAACACTCCGTCACGGTGAATCATCCACAACTGCTCGCAACTTGAGTTGGATCACCCACAAGCTCCGCCGGGTGATCATTGAACTCCAAATCACCACCAAGCCGTCTAGGTGATGGCGATCACCAAGAGTAACAAGCACGAACTCTCACTTGACCACGACAAGCCTAATCAGAAGGTGGATGCACACTTTGCTACTCTCGATCTTCACTAATGAGGTCTCTCTTTTGGATTCTCAAATCTCAATCACCTCACTAGGACCTTGCTCTTCTTGGCACTCTCTAAGGTGTTTCTCAGCTGTTGGAATGAGTAAAAGTGACTCCACACACGAGTGAAGCTTCTATTTATAACATGGGCTAAAAAACGAACTATTATGTGCCTCTACGGGGTGACTGGACGCTCTGGTCATGTTGACCGAACGCTCTGGTCAGTACACTCTGAACTCCAGGGTTTACAGTGTGACCGGACGCGTCCGATCACGATTTACCCTCTCTGGAACCTTACTGGAAACAACCGAACACTGGCTCTCAGCGTCCGGTCACTTGACCTTCCAGCGTCCGGTTACACCGAACGATTTCAACTTAGTCAAATAAACTGACCGAACTCTGCGCCAGCGTCCGGTCAGTATTTGACTCTCCATTCACTTCCAACTCTCGATCATATGTGAATGAAGTTAGCTCCATTTGTTCTTAGGCATATGTAGGAGCTACCTAGCGCTAGTTTGAACAAGTGTGCACCACACCTAACTCACTAGACTCACCTAGGTCAAGCTACCCATCCATACCCCCCTTAATAGTACGGCCAACGGAAAAACAAAGTCCTAAACTACTCTAAGTGTCTCTTCAACTCCAATCGACACTTAGAACTAGCTCATCCTTAACCTTGTCGTCCATCCTTTGAAAACCGAAACGATTTCCATCGTAGGGGCATGACAACCATGATTGCCCAATCGATCTCCATTACCGTGACCTAACTCAATTGTTTCTGCAAAACACACGTTAGTCACAGTAATCACGTATTGTCATTAATCACCGAAACCCAACACGGGGCCTAGATGCTTTCAACTTCAAACATACGTTTGTAACATGCGCTTTCAGCGTAACATCTCCTTGCTGCTTGGGTGAATGGAGGCTCGTCGACGTGTGGACTGTGGAGTTCACCGGTTTAGAGTTCATTAGTGGCATGGAGCTGGGCGGTAGGCGATAGCGCACAGAGAGCAAGGTCAGAAGGGTGCGACAGACGACGTAGAGGGTAGATTGGATGATTGGCGGTTGCCCGGATGCCATGGAGAACACCGAGGTGGCACGTTCGTGGTGGAGCCCAGTCGCGGCGTGGTCACGGAGCTAGGTGGCGGCGCACAGAGGGAGAGGTGGGGGCTGCAAGACGATGGTGATGACACGGAGGACGGGTGGGATGGCTGGTGGGCTCCCAGATGTCATGGAGAACACCAAAGCGACATGGTCATGGTGGAGCCATGGAGGGCAGAGTCGTGGCACCACTACTAGAGAACAGACTTTAGAACGATGTCCCAAATTAGCATTAGCCTCGGCATTTTTTGCCCCTGGGACTAAAGGACCATTTAGTCCCGGTTGGTAATACCAACCGGGACTAAAGGTCCCTGCCCAACGGTCGTCTGCGGGGCAGGGATCTTTAGTCCCGGCTGGTATTACCAACCGGGACTAAAGGTTTACCTTTAGTCCCGGTTCGTAATACCAACCAGGACTAAAGCTTTTAGTCCCGGTTTGGGTAATTTCCCGGGAATGAAGATTAATCTTTAGTCCCGGTTTGGACCCCTAACCGGGACTAATTATCCCGGCCTACAATCCAGCTCATTTCTTCCTCCCCGAGCCCGAGCCATTCCATTCAAACTCACTGCCTCTGTTCTTCAGCTTGCTGTTGTTCTTGCTCTCTCCCCCTCCATTGGTGTTGCTCTTCGATTTTGGAGGTAACAAACTTAATCATCTTATGTTTTATCACTAGCTTATCTCATTTTGCGATGTAGATGCATGTGTAACTTTATATGTTGGACTTTATTATGATTTTATATGTCATTTTTAGCTCAAAATCACATGATGATTTGCATATATGTTTGGATAAACAAAAGTTAAATTAGTTCATCAAAATCACGCCTCGCTCGTCCTCGCTGGAGCACGCGCCATCCTCATCCCCGGTGGCTTACGTGATCTTAGAATTAATTTTTCCATGAAATGAAAAACTTAGAAAATAGTTAGAAAATTGTAGAAAATCCGTACTAGTTGAACTTGCGGACCGTGTTTAGCTTGGCAAGCATGTTCTCTGCCGAGCGGTAACGGACATCAAGGAGGAGCTTTGATTCTACGAGGGAGAGCGGCAACGGTCGTAGAAGACCGTGTTCCCTTTCTCATAGAATCGGAGCTCTTCCTTAGCAAGTACGGTGCCGTCCGGTGGAGAAATGCTCGCCGAGATGATCACGTAAGCAATGTCAACTAGTACGGATGGTTATTTATTGAAACATGTTTTTTAGCTATAATTTGATGGATATTTGATAACTTCGGACCTACAAATGTCATCTACAAATGTTACTATCCTCGGCAACCTAAACGCCCACGAGCTCGCCGATGTCGAGCAGGTCACTTAGAATTATTTTTTTCATGAAATAAAATACTTAGAAATCATGCCTTTTATTTTTTAAAATTAAATTTTCCATGAAATGAAAAACTTAGAAAATAGTTAGAAAATTGTAGAAAATTCGTACTAGTTGAACTTGCGGACCGTGTTCAGGTCGGCGAGCATGTTCTCTGCCGAGTGGTAACGGACGTCAAGGAGGAGCTTTGATTCTACGAGGGAGAGTGGCAACTGTCGTGGAAGACCGTGTTCCCTTTCTCGTAGAATCGGAGCTCTTCCTTGGCCAAGTACGGTGGAGAAATGCTGGCCGAGATGATCACGTAAGCAAGGTCAACTAGTACGGATGGTTATTTATTGAAACATGTGAAATCCGTACTAGTTTTGTTTAAATATATCATTTTAGAAAATATGAAATTTACACTAGTTTGCAAAAATAAGTATAGAAAGTAGATGACAACTGGTACCGGATCATCGGCCTCTCGTTCGGTTGCGAAACGACTAAGGCCAGAACTCCCTCTCATTATCTGCGGCAAGTGTAAGCAGAAGATTGTGATGGAGTACCGAGTCAAGAGACAGGGACCCAACAAGGGTCGTGTTTTCTACAAGTGCCCGGATCGCGATGTGAGTTTCTTACGCATTTTATCTGTATGGCTAATTGACCTGCTTTTCTTGAATATTTTTGACTAAATAATTTTTGGCTTTAATTACAGTGGGAGGGCAATGGATGCGATGGTTGGTACTGGGAGGAAGATTATGCTACATACATGCAGAATTTGGGTGCGCTTGAGGTAGTGGCGGCTGCTGATGAGGCAGTGAGCCAGCAGGAGAAGCTTATTGATATTCAACAGAAGAATGATTTGTCTGTTTTAGTTGCGTACAATCACGAAATAATTATGTTACTGAAGTGCATTGTAGTTTTAGTTTGTTTAGTGATAGTTGGGATTGCTTACGTTGTAGCCAGACTTAGTTAATTAATCAACCGTGTGTGTGTCATTTATGTTGTGTAATAAAATACTAAATTATGTTTAAGGTTTTCATAATTTGTCGTGTAATACAGATTATGTCACGCCATTGGATGTACAATGCCGATCGCCGCTCCCAAGACTTTATTGAGGGCTTGCACTATTTCTTAGGTGTGGCCGAGGCAATTAAGCGGGATGGTTTCATGTGCTGTCCATGTGCCCTATGTAAGAATTTAAAGGAATATTCAAGCTCAATGAGTCTTCATTCACATTTGCTTAAGTCAGGTTTCATGTCAAACTATATATGTTGGACTAAGCATGGAGAAAGCGGGATCATGATGGAAGAAGGTGAAGGGGAAGATTTAGACATTGATGACATTATTGCTCAGTATGGTGCCTTTGATGATACTACAATAGGGGGAGATGAAGAAGAGGTAGCGGTAGAAGATGATCTCGGTGATGCTCTTGGCGATGCCATTCGTGATGCACAACAAGAATGGGAAAGTGAAAAAGAGAAAGTTAAGTTCGAGCGCATGCTTGAGGATCATAGGAAGTTGCTATACCCGACGGCCGAAGAGGGGCAAAAAAAGCTGGGTACAACACTGGAATTGCTACAGTGGAAGACAAAGAATGGTATATCCGACAAGGCATTTGGGAATTTATTGAACCTTATAAAGAAGATGCTTCTGAAGCCAAATGAATTACCCACCACTACGTACGAAGCAAAAAAGGTTGTCTGCCCATTGGGATTAAAAATCCAGAAGATGCATGCATGTCCTAATGACTGCATCCTCTACCATGGCAATGAATACAAGAATTTGGATGAATGCCCGGTATGTAAAGCATCACGGTATAAGATCAGGCGCGATGATCCTGGTGACGTCGAGGGTAAACAACGTCCTAGAAAGAAAATCCCTGCCAAGGTTATGTGGTATGCTCCTATAATACCACGCTTAAAACGTTTGTTTAGAAATAAAGACCATGCAAAGTTGTTGCGGTGGTATAAAGAAGACCGTAAGGTAGACAATATGCTGAGACACCCAGCTGATGGGTCCCAGTGGAGAGCGATAGACAGGGAATTTCCAGAGTTTGCAAATAAGGCTAGAAACTTAAGGTTCGCCTTAAGTACAGATGGTATGAATCCTTTTGGAGAGCAGAGCACTAGTCATAGCACTTGGCCAGTTACTCTATGTATCTACAACCTTTCTCCATGGTTATGTATGAAGCGGAAGTTCATTATGATGCCGATCCTCATCCAAGGTCCGAGGCAACCTGGCAACGATATTGATGTCTATCTGAAGCCATTAGTTGAAGAACTTCTAGTTTTATGGAACAAACCAGGTGTACGTGTCTGGGATGAGTACAAACAAGAACACTTTGACCTACGAGCAATGTTGTTCGTAACAATCAATGATTGGCCTGCTTTAAGTAATCTTTCAGGTCAGACAAACAAAGGATATAATGCATGCACACATTGTTTTGATGACCTTGACAGTATATATTTGAAAAGATGTCGAAAGGTCATGTACCTTGGCCATCGTCGATTCCTTCCGTTGAATCACCAAGTAAGAAAGAAAGGGAAGCATTTTAAAGGTAAGCCAGACCATCGGAAGAAGCCTCATAACCGAACCGGGGAAGATGTACTCGCAATGGTCAAGGATGTGAAAGTAGTATTTGGAAAGGGACAAGGCAGTGAATCTATTCCCAAAGATGCTAAGGGACACGCACCCATGTGGAAGAAGAAGTCCATCTTTTGGGAGCTACCCTATTGGCAAGTCCTAGAGGTCCGCAACGCAATCGACGTGATGCACCTAACAAAGAATCTTTGTGTGAACCTGTTAGGATTCATGGGTGTGTACGGGAAGCCAAAGGATTCACTTGAAGCACGCCAGGACTTGCAGGGCATGAAAGAATGAGACAATCTTCATCCAGAGAAGACAGATGATGGACGTCATTACTTAAGTCCTGCTAGCTACACGCTTAGCAAAGAAGAGAGGGACAACATGTTCGAATGTCTAAGCAGCATCAAGGTCCCATCGGGATTCTCCTCCAATATAAAGGGTATAATAAATGTGCCAGATAAGAAATTCCTAAACTTAAAGTCCCATGACTGCCATGTGCTTATGACGCAATTGCTTCTAGTTGCTTTAAGAGGAATTCTACCTCCACATGTACGTCTAGCCACCGTGAAGCTATGTGCATTCCTTAATGCAATTTCTCAGAAGGCAATCAATCCAATGGAACTAGCTACTCTACAGAATGATGTGGTTCAATGTCTTGTCAGCTTTGAGTTGGTGTTCCCTCCATCCTTCTTTAATATCATGACACACATCCTAGTTCATTTGGTGAAGGAGATTAGTATTCTTGGACCTGTGTTCTTACATAACATGTTCCCCTTCGATAGGTTTATGGGAGTCTTGAAGAAATATGTGAAAGTCCGTTCTAAGCCTGAAGGAAGCATCGCCTAGGGCTATGGAACAGAGGAGGTCATTGAGTTCTATGTTGACTTTATTCCTGACCTTGCCCCGATTGGTGTTCCCGAATCACGACACGAGGGGCGACTCAGTGGTAAAGGAACTTTAGGGAAGAAAACATATATCGGCATGGAAGATGATTATTTCAATAAAGCACACTACACAGTTCTTCAGAACTCGTCATTGGTGCATCCGTACATCGAGATACATAAGGAGTTCTTACGATCCAAATTTCCAGGGAAGACTGAAGCTTGGATTAGGCGTCAGCACATGGAAAGTTTCAGTGGTTGGTTGCGAAAAGAATGTCAAGGCGATGACAATATTGATGAGCAACTGTATTTGTTGGCTAGGCAGCCATCGTGGCATATCCTCACGTACCAAGGGTACGAGATAAATGGGAATACATTTTACACAGTTGCCCAAGATAAAAGGAGCACCAATCAAAATAGTGGTGTTTGCATAGACGGAACAGATCCAAATGGGAATATACAAACATATTATGGCCGCATAGAAGAGATATGGGAACTAGACTACGCACCTAATTTTAAAGTCCCTTTGTTCTGGTGCCAATGGGTGAAGCTGACCGGAGGAGGGGTAACAGTCGACAAAGAGTATGGAATGACAACAGTGGACCTCAACAATATTGGGTACAAAGAGGAACCATTCGTCCTTGCTGCCGATGTGAGTCAGGTGTTCTATGTGAAAGACATGTCTACAAAATCAAAGAGAGGAAAAAACGAAGACATCAACTCAATGATCAATGAGCCAAAGCGCCACATAATTCTTTCTAGGAAAATAAATATAGTGGGAATTGAAGACAAGTCAGACATGTCAGAAGATTACGAAAGAAATGTCCGAATTCCACCCTTCATAGTGAAGAAAGATCCAAGCATCATGTTAAATGATGAAGACACTCCATGGTTACGACAAGATCATAACCAAGGGTCATACGTCAAGAAGAAATTCACTGTTGTGCCCGCATGATACAACGATGCATGTTTAATATATTATGTTTTAGAGACGGATATTATGTAATATGTTATGACTTCACAATTGTAGATCTTGCTGAGATGATCAAACTTGGTATTCAGAGTTTTTTCATCAGAGGTCATTTAGTGTCTCATTTGAGCAAGTTTGACCAAGTCAAATTTGGTCAAATAAAAAAACAACACTTTGACTCTAGTATTATGAACTCTAAATGACTTCAAATTGAAAAGTTTTGAATACCAAGTTTGTTAAACTCAAAAAGATCTACAATTGTTGTTTTGGTCAACTTTCCATTTGAGAAAGTTTGGACGGTTCAAATTTGTGATTTTTAAATTTCGACGCCTATAAACTAGTTTTCGGGACCCTAGATTGTCTCAAATTGAAAAGTTTTGAATACCGAGTTTGTTAAGCTCATCAATATATACAATTCTTATATAGGCCATTTTTTCATTTGAGAAAGCTTGAACAAAATGTAGTTCAAATTTCACAAGTGTGTGACATAGTTTTAGAAAGTATATATAAGATTCAAGAAGTTGTGACTAGTGTTTGATAAAAATTTCTCAAATGGGAAAATGAGCTATGTAACAATTGTAGATCTTTCTGAGATGATCAAACTTGGTATTTAGAGTTTTTTCATCTGAGGTCATTTAGTGTCTCATTTGAGCAAGTTTGATCAAGTCAAATTTGGTCAAATAAAAAAACAACACTTTGACTCTAGTATTATGAACTCTAAATGACTTCAAATTGAAAAGTTTTGAATACCGAGTTTGTTAAACTCAAAAAGATATACAATTGTTGTTTTGGTCAACTTTCCATTTGAGAAAGTTTGGACGGTTCAAATTTGTGATTTTTAAATTTCGACGCCTACAAACTAGTTTTCGGGACCCTAGATTGTCTCAAATTGAAAAGTTTTGAATACCGAGTTTGTTAAGCTCATCAATATATACAATCCTTATATAGGCCATTTTTTCATTTGAGAAAGCTGTAGAACAAAAAATACTACATTTTCTCTATTTTTATAGGTTCAACAAAAAATTCCTGTCAATTTTGGTCAAAAACCGAGAAAAAATTAAAACATTGATGTTACAATAATGTGATAATAAATTTCCTATCGAATAATATTAGTTTTATTAATTTTAAGTTAGAAATATATTTTTGCCTTAACAAAATACTTAGTATTAGTAACATTTATATTCTATATTCATAAAAGAAATTAAAAACTTTAGGTTACAAAATTTTCCTATTTACAATAAATAATTAGTTAATCAATAGTATTTTTTAAAATAAATATTGCAAAGTATTGAAGTTGCTATGGAATTAATTGATTATCCTAGTATTAAACAAAAACAAAATCCCAGGCCTTTCCAATTACGCTGGCGGGTTGGCAAATTTTTCAGGGCTTCAGTCCCGGCCCAAACCAAGAACCAGGACTAAAGGGTGGGCGGCAATTTCGGTGCCCGCCAAAAAATACCTTTAGTCCCGGCTGGCAACACGAGCCGGGACTAAAGGACATTTAGTCCCGGCTGGTAAGACCAACCGGGACTAAAGGGTTGGACCTTTAGTCCCGGTTGGTATTACCAGCCGGGACTAAATGTCCTTTAGTCCCGGCTCGTGTTGCCAGCCGGGACTAAAGGGTCGCAGGCTATATATATCGAACGTCTGTTCTGTTCATCTTCGATCTCGCCTCCGTCGCTCAGCCGCCAGCCTGGCCGCGCCATCCGCCGTCGTCGAGCTCGCGTCTCTGCCGCGCCGCCATCGTCGTCTACCCCCGCCCGGCCGCGCCATTCTCTAGGCCCGCATCGCCGCATCCCGTCTCCGCCGCCGCACCCGACCCCACCATCCGTCGCCGACGCTCTTCCCGCGCGCCCACGCCGTACGGCCTCCGTCGTCGAACTCGATATGATCTGCTGCTCTCGATCGGCCATGTTTTTTAGATTTTTTTTTACAAAGTCTCGGCTATATGTTAGATTAAAATAAGTACATGTAGTTTATTGTTAGTTTTTTAGTTATTTTTAGATAGTTTTTGATATATTAGATTTAAATGTATTAAAATTTAATTAGTATTTTATTTAGATAGTTTTTTTAGATAGTTTTTTATTATAGTTTTTGATATATGTTAGATTAAAATGTATTATCTTACTAGTTTATCTAATTTCATGTTAGATTTATTTAATTGGATTTAGTAATTATATATTCTATCTCTCTATATATATTATATCTAGAGAGAGATTCTATATGTATACATATGTACTTAATTATTTCTATATGTATATATACATGTACTTATTTTCATGTGTTGAGAGAGAGAGAAAATTGTATCTAGAGAGACATTCTATGTGTATCACATGCATATCTAGAGATATAGACATATGCACTTATTTCTATGTGTTGAGAGAGAGAGAAAATATATTGTATCATTCTATGTGTATATATATACATGTACTTATTTCCATGTTGATGAAATATTATGTGTTATCATATTTAATTGGATTTAGTAATTCTATATGTGTTATCACATGTACTTATGTTATGTACCATAGTAATTCTATCTATGTGTTATCTTGAAGATACAAATGGCTGCTTCGAATGATAACTTGAGTGATGACATAATGGCGGATATTATCAACGCCGGCACCAATGTGGATGTAGATGACACGAGTCAGTACTTTGCTGATTATGAGGATATCCTGAATATGCCGGTGGTTGAAGATCAACAAATTGTCGCGCAAGAAAATACTGGCGGGGTATATTCGATTATCTATCATCTCTTATAGATGCATGCGTACGTATATTTGTTGTTAATCGTTGTGTTTCTACTCATGTAGCCGGTCTCTGGATCTACATCAACCACCGACAAAAGTAGGAAAGTCCGAGGGCCAAAAAAGCCATTAGAGGGTCGTTTCATAATATCAGAATTCAACACCGACACCGGCAAACCATTGGGACCACATGCTCAGACATATGTCAATCAATGTGGGTTCGTTGTAAGGGATAGGATCCCAGTTAGTGCTCGTGAATGGAAGCAGAAGATATCCGCTCCTAATGTTAGTTTTGTATCTGATACTATCACTATCATCATTATGAGCATCATCACCACTACTATCATCATCATGTGATACCTTGCGTTCACCCTTGGCCATAAGGCATAGGTGTGTAGAGGATGATGGTGGTGAAGGCGGTGAAGATGATAAGTCAATAGCAATGGCGGCCACCTTCTCATTGTCACTTTCATCATCGAATGATCCACTAGATGAATCAATGTCCGTGAGCCAATCACTAACTATGTAAGCCTTTCCACTCTTCTTCTTCTTGTGGAAGTCCTTCTTCTTGCCATCTCTTTTCTTGTATGGCTTGTTCTTTTTCTTCTCATCTTCATCTTCATTGCTTGAGTCATCTTTCTTGCCCTTGTTCTTGTTCTTGAACTTGTCTTTCTTGGGCTTTGTGCATTGATGAGCTAGATGGTCAAGTTCACCATAATTGTAGCAATCCATCTCGGAGATTGGCTTTCTTCTTGAGCTTGTGAAAAACTTCTTCTTGCCATCGAACTTGATGCCACTCTTGTTGAGCTTCTTTAGCATCTTGGCGGTCTTCTTCACCATGAGAGCAAGGCTTTCATCATCAACTTCATCTTCACTTGAGCTTTCATACTCAAGTCTTGCCTTGCCCTTCTCTTGGCTAGCTTTGAATGCTAAGTCTTTGTCTTTCTTCTTGGTAGAGCATGAGCCATCTTGTGACATGATGTGCATGTACATTTCATGAGCATTGATCTTTCCCAAGATTTGTGTCGGTGTAGCAGCGGAAAGATCACCTTGATGTAGCACGGTCACAATATGCTCATATTTGTCAATGGGGAGGCCACTCAAGATCTTTCTTACAACATCGGATGGTTGCATTTAAGTGAGTCCAAGCCCATTAACTTCCTCTACAAGAACATTCAAATGTGAATACATTTCATTAGCACTTTCTCTAGGAAGCAATTCAAAAGAGTTGAGCTTTTTTATGACAAGATGATAGCGTTCCTCACACTCACTCTTAGTTCCCTCATGGAGCACATAAACATCCGACCATAGTGCATGGGCGTCTTTGTGGTTCCTCACACGATTGAACACATCTTTGCAAAGACCTCTAAAGATGGTGTTTCGAGCCTTTGCATTCCACTTCTCGTAATTAACCTCATCGCCTTGTAGGTTAGTAGCATCCCGAGGTTTTGGGAAGCCTTATGAGGCGGCTCTAAGAATACCAACATCTAGAGCCACTAGATACGCCTCCATGCATATTTTTCAATAAGCAAAGTCATCTCCCTCAAAGATAGGAGGAGGTCCATCCCCGTGAGACATCTTGCTCTAGGCGGTTAAGCCTAAATATGTGAGCATGAGGCTCTGATACCAATTGAAAGGATCAAGATGCCCAAGAGGGGGGGGGGTGAATTGGGCTAATTCTAAATTTCTTCGCAATAATTAAATCCTATGGTTAGTCCAATTAACCCCTTATGTCTAGAAAGTGTTCCTAATTGTTCTACCGCATAAAAGACTTGCAACCTAAGTTCCAATCCTACTCTAGCATGGCAATTCTAAGAATGTAAAGACATGAATTGAATTGCTCAAAGTAAATGCTCAAAGTAAATAGAGAGGAAGGAACACAATGATGTTTTGCCGAGGTATCGAAGAGTCGCCACTCCCCACTAGTCCTTGTTGGAGCACCCGCGCAAGGGTGTAGCTCTCCCTTGATCTGCATAAGGATTAAGTGCTCTCTATGGGTTGATTGTTCAACACTCCGTCACGGTGAATCATCCACAACTGCTCGCAACTTGAGTTGGATCACCCACAAGCTCCGCCGGGTGATCATTGAACTCCAAATCACCACCAAGCCGTCTAGGTGATGGCGATCACCAAGAGTAACAAGCACGAACTCTCACTTGACCACGACAAGCCTAATCAGAAGGTGGATGCACACTTTGCTACTCTCGATCTTCACTAATGAGGTCTCTCTTTTGGATTCTCAAATCTCAATCACCTCACTAGGACCTTGCTCTTCTTGGCACTCTCTAAGGTGTTTCTCAGCTGTTGGAATGAGTAAAAGTGACTCCACACACGAGTGAAGCTTCTATTTATAACATGGGCTAAAAAACGAACTATTATGTGCCTCTACGGGGTGACTGGACGCTCTGGTCATGTTGACCGAACGCTCTGGTCAGTACACTCTGAACTCCAGGGTTTACAGTGTGACCGGACGCGTCCGATCACGATTTACCCTCTCTGGAACCTTACTGGAAACAACCGAACACTGGCTCTCAGCGTCCGGTCACTTGACCTTCCAGCGTCCGGTTACACCGAACGATTTCAACTTAGTCAAATAAACTGACCGAACTCTGCGCCAGCGTCCGGTCAGTATTTGACTCTCCATTCACTTCCAACTCTCGATCATATGTGAATGAAGTTAGCTCCATTTGTTCTTAGGCATATGTAGGAGCTACCTAGCGCTAGTTTGAACAAGTGTGCACCACACCTAACTCACTAGACTCACCTAGGTCAAGCTACCCATCCATACCCCCCTTAATAGTACGGCCAACGGAAAAACAAAGTCCTAAACTACTCTAAGTGTCTCTTCAACTCCAATCGACACTTAGAACTAGCTCATCCTTAACCTTGTCGTCCATCCTTTGAAAACCGAAACGATTTCCATCGTAGGGGCATGACAACCATGATTGCCCAATCGATCTCCATTACCGTGACCTAACTCAATTGTTTCTGCAAAACACACGTTAGTCACAGTAATCACGTATTGTCATTAATCACCGAAACCCAACACGGGGCCTAGATGCTTTCAACTTCAAACATACGTTTGTAACATGCGCTTTCAGCGTAACATCTCCTTGCTGCTTGGGTGAATGGAGGCTCGTCGACGTGTGGACTGTGGAGTTCACCGGTTTAGAGTTCATTAGTGGCATGGAGCTGGGCGGTAGGCGATAGCGCACAGAGAGCAAGGTCAGAAGGGTGCGACAGACGACGTAGAGGGTAGATTGGATGATTGGCGGTTGCCCGGATGCCATGGAGAACACCGAGGTGGCACGTTCGTGGTGGAGCCCAGTCGCGGCGTGGTCACGGAGCTAGGTGGCGGCGCACAGAGGGAGAGGTGGGGGCTGCAAGACGATGGTGATGACACGGAGGACGGGTGGGATGGCTGGTGGGCTCCCAGATGTCATGGAGAACACCAAAGCGACATGGTCATGGTGGAGCCATGGAGGGCAGAGTCGTGGCACCACTACTAGAGAACAGACTTTAGAACGATGTCCCAAATTAGCATTAGCCTCGGCATTTTTTGCCCCTGGGACTAAAGGACCATTTAGTCCCGGTTGGTAATACCAACCGGGACTAAAGGTCCCTGCCCAACGGTCGTCTGCGGGGCAGGGATCTTTAGTCCCGGCTGGTATTACCAACCGGGACTAAAGGTTTACCTTTAGTCCCGGTTCGTAATACCAACCAGGACTAAAGCTTTTAGTCCCGGTTTGGGTAATTTCCCGGGAATGAAGATTAATCTTTAGTCCCGGTTTGGACCCCTAACCGGGACTAATTATCCCGGCCTACAATCCAGCTCATTTCTTCCTCCCCGAGCCCGAGCCATTCCATTCAAACTCACTGCCTCTGTTCTTCAGCTTGCTGTTGTTCTTGCTCTCTCCCCCTCCATTGGTGTTGCTCTTCGATTTTGGAGGTAACAAACTTAATCATCTTATGTTTTATCACTAGCTTATCTCATTTTGCGATGTAGATGCATGTGTAACTTTATATGTTGGACTTTATTATGATTTTATATGTCATTTTTAGCTCAAAATCACATGATGATTTGCATATATGTTTGGATAAACAAAAGTTAAATTAGTTCATCAAAATCACGCCTCGCTCGTCCTCGCTGGAGCACGCGCCATCCTCATCCCCGGTGGCTTACGTGATCTTAGAATTAATTTTTCCATGAAATGAAAAACTTAGAAAATAGTTAGAAAATTGTAGAAAATCCGTACTAGTTGAACTTGCGGACCGTGTTTAGCTTGGCAAGCATGTTCTCTGCCGAGCGGTAACGGACATCAAGGAGGAGCTTTGATTCTACGAGGGAGAGCGGCAACGGTCGTAGAAGACCGTGTTCCCTTTCTCATAGAATCGGAGCTCTTCCTTAGCAAGTACGGTGCCGTCCGGTGGAGAAATGCTCGCCGAGATGATCACGTAAGCAATGTCAACTAGTACGGATGGTTATTTATTGAAACATGTTTTTTAGCTATAATTTGATGGATATTTGATAACTTCGGACCTACAAATGTCATCTACAAATGTTACTATCCTCGGCAACCTAAACGCCCACGAGCTCGCCGATGTCGAGCAGGTCACTTAGAATTATTTTTTTCATGAAATAAAATACTTAGAAATCATGCCTTTTATTTTTTAAAATTAAATTTTCCATGAAATGAAAAACTTAGAAAATAGTTAGAAAATTGTAGAAAATTCGTACTAGTTGAACTTGCGGACCGTGTTCAGGTCGGCGAGCATGTTCTCTGCCGAGTGGTAACGGACGTCAAGGAGGAGCTTTGATTCTACGAGGGAGAGTGGCAACTGTCGTGGAAGACCGTGTTCCCTTTCTCGTAGAATCGGAGCTCTTCCTTGGCCAAGTACGGTGGAGAAATGCTGGCCGAGATGATCACGTAAGCAAGGTCAACTAGTACGGATGGTTATTTATTGAAACATGTGAAATCCGTACTAGTTTTGTTTAAATATATCATTTTAGAAAATATGAAATTTACACTAGTTTGCAAAAATAAGTATAGAAAGTAGATGACAACTGGTACCGGATCATCGGCCTCTCGTTCGGTTGCGAAACGACTAAGGCCAGAACTCCCTCTCATTATCTGCGGCAAGTGTAAGCAGAAGATTGTGATGGAGTACCGAGTCAAGAGACAGGGACCCAACAAGGGTCGTGTTTTCTACAAGTGCCCGGATCGCGATGTGAGTTTCTTACGCATTTTATCTGTATGGCTAATTGACCTGCTTTTCTTGAATATTTTTGACTAAATAATTTTTGGCTTTAATTACAGTGGGAGGGCAATGGATGCGATGGTTGGTACTGGGAGGAAGATTATGCTACATACATGCAGAATTTGGGTGCGCTTGAGGTAGTGGCGGCTGCTGATGAGGCAGTGAGCCAGCAGGAGAAGCTTATTGATATTCAACAGAAGAATGATTTGTCTGTTTTAGTTGCGTACAATCACGAAATAATTATGTTACTGAAGTGCATTGTAGTTTTAGTTTGTTTAGTGATAGTTGGGATTGCTTACGTTGTAGCCAGACTTAGTTAATTAATCAACCGTGTGTGTGTCATTTATGTTGTGTAATAAAATACTAAATTATGTTTAAGGTTTTCATAATTTGTCGTGTAATACAGATTATGTCACGCCATTGGATGTACAATGCCGATCGCCGCTCCCAAGACTTTATTGAGGGCTTGCACTATTTCTTAGGTGTGGCCGAGGCAATTAAGCGGGATGGTTTCATGTGCTGTCCATGTGCCCTATGTAAGAATTTAAAGGAATATTCAAGCTCAATGAGTCTTCATTCACATTTGCTTAAGTCAGGTTTCATGTCAAACTATATATGTTGGACTAAGCATGGAGAAAGCGGGATCATGATGGAAGAAGGTGAAGGGGAAGATTTAGACATTGATGACATTATTGCTCAGTATGGTGCCTTTGATGATACTACAATAGGGGGAGATGAAGAAGAGGTAGCGGTAGAAGATGATCTCGGTGATGCTCTTGGCGATGCCATTCGTGATGCACAACAAGAATGGGAAAGTGAAAAAGAGAAAGTTAAGTTCGAGCGCATGCTTGAGGATCATAGGAAGTTGCTATACCCGACGGCCGAAGAGGGGCAAAAAAAGCTGGGTACAACACTGGAATTGCTACAGTGGAAGACAAAGAATGGTATATCCGACAAGGCATTTGGGAATTTATTGAACCTTATAAAGAAGATGCTTCTGAAGCCAAATGAATTACCCACCACTACGTACGAAGCAAAAAAGGTTGTCTGCCCATTGGGATTAAAAATCCAGAAGATGCATGCATGTCCTAATGACTGCATCCTCTACCATGGCAATGAATACAAGAATTTGGATGAATGCCCGGTATGTAAAGCATCACGGTATAAGATCAGGCGCGATGATCCTGGTGACGTCGAGGGTAAACAACGTCCTAGAAAGAAAATCCCTGCCAAGGTTATGTGGTATGCTCCTATAATACCACGCTTAAAACGTTTGTTTAGAAATAAAGACCATGCAAAGTTGTTGCGGTGGTATAAAGAAGACCGTAAGGTAGACAATATGCTGAGACACCCAGCTGATGGGTCCCAGTGGAGAGCGATAGACAGGGAATTTCCAGAGTTTGCAAATAAGGCTAGAAACTTAAGGTTCGCCTTAAGTACAGATGGTATGAATCCTTTTGGAGAGCAGAGCACTAGTCATAGCACTTGGCCAGTTACTCTATGTATCTACAACCTTTCTCCATGGTTATGTATGAAGCGGAAGTTCATTATGATGCCGATCCTCATCCAAGGTCCGAGGCAACCTGGCAACGATATTGATGTCTATCTGAAGCCATTAGTTGAAGAACTTCTAGTTTTATGGAACAAACCAGGTGTACGTGTCTGGGATGAGTACAAACAAGAACACTTTGACCTACGAGCAATGTTGTTCGTAACAATCAATGATTGGCCTGCTTTAAGTAATCTTTCAGGTCAGACAAACAAAGGATATAATGCATGCACACATTGTTTTGATGACCTTGACAGTATATATTTGAAAAGATGTCGAAAGGTCATGTACCTTGGCCATCGTCGATTCCTTCCGTTGAATCACCAAGTAAGAAAGAAAGGGAAGCATTTTAAAGGTAAGCCAGACCATCGGAAGAAGCCTCATAACCGAACCGGGGAAGATGTACTCGCAATGGTCAAGGATGTGAAAGTAGTATTTGGAAAGGGACAAGGCAGTGAATCTATTCCCAAAGATGCTAAGGGACACGCACCCATGTGGAAGAAGAAGTCCATCTTTTGGGAGCTACCCTATTGGCAAGTCCTAGAGGTCCGCAACGCAATCGACGTGATGCACCTAACAAAGAATCTTTGTGTGAACCTGTTAGGATTCATGGGTGTGTACGGGAAGCCAAAGGATTCACTTGAAGCACGCCAGGACTTGCAGGGCATGAAAGAATGAGACAATCTTCATCCAGAGAAGACAGATGATGGACGTCATTACTTAAGTCCTGCTAGCTACACGCTTAGCAAAGAAGAGAGGGACAACATGTTCGAATGTCTAAGCAGCATCAAGGTCCCATCGGGATTCTCCTCCAATATAAAGGGTATAATAAATGTGCCAGATAAGAAATTCCTAAACTTAAAGTCCCATGACTGCCATGTGCTTATGACGCAATTGCTTCTAGTTGCTTTAAGAGGAATTCTACCTCCACATGTACGTCTAGCCACCGTGAAGCTATGTGCATTCCTTAATGCAATTTCTCAGAAGGCAATCAATCCAATGGAACTAGCTACTCTACAGAATGATGTGGTTCAATGTCTTGTCAGCTTTGAGTTGGTGTTCCCTCCATCCTTCTTTAATATCATGACACACATCCTAGTTCATTTGGTGAAGGAGATTAGTATTCTTGGACCTGTGTTCTTACATAACATGTTCCCCTTCGATAGGTTTATGGGAGTCTTGAAGAAATATGTGAAAGTCCGTTCTAAGCCTGAAGGAAGCATCGCCTAGGGCTATGGAACAGAGGAGGTCATTGAGTTCTATGTTGACTTTATTCCTGACCTTGCCCCGATTGGTGTTCCCGAATCACGACACGAGGGGCGACTCAGTGGTAAAGGAACTTTAGGGAAGAAAACATATATCGGCATGGAAGATGATTATTTCAATAAAGCACACTACACAGTTCTTCAGAACTCGTCATTGGTGCATCCGTACATCGAGATACATAAGGAGTTCTTACGATCCAAATTTCCAGGGAAGACTGAAGCTTGGATTAGGCGTCAGCACATGGAAAGTTTCAGTGGTTGGTTGCGAAAAGAATGTCAAGGCGATGACAATATTGATGAGCAACTGTATTTGTTGGCTAGGCAGCCATCGTGGCATATCCTCACGTACCAAGGGTACGAGATAAATGGGAATACATTTTACACAGTTGCCCAAGATAAAAGGAGCACCAATCAAAATAGTGGTGTTTGCATAGACGGAACAGATCCAAATGGGAATATACAAACATATTATGGCCGCATAGAAGAGATATGGGAACTAGACTACGCACCTAATTTTAAAGTCCCTTTGTTCTGGTGCCAATGGGTGAAGCTGACCGGAGGAGGGGTAACAGTCGACAAAGAGTATGGAATGACAACAGTGGACCTCAACAATATTGGGTACAAAGAGGAACCATTCGTCCTTGCTGCCGATGTGAGTCAGGTGTTCTATGTGAAAGACATGTCTACAAAATCAAAGAGAGGAAAAAACGAAGACATCAACTCAATGATCAATGAGCCAAAGCGCCACATAATTCTTTCTAGGAAAATAAATATAGTGGGAATTGAAGACAAGTCAGACATGTCAGAAGATTACGAAAGAAATGTCCGAATTCCACCCTTCATAGTGAAGAAAGATCCAAGCATCATGTTAAATGATGAAGACACTCCATGGTTACGACAAGATCATAACCAAGGGTCATACGTCAAGAAGAAATTCACTGTTGTGCCCGCATGATACAACGATGCATGTTTAATATATTATGTTTTAGAGACGGATATTATGTAATATGTTATGACTTCACAATTGTAGATCTTGCTGAGATGATCAAACTTGGTATTCAGAGTTTTTTCATCAGAGGTCATTTAGTGTCTCATTTGAGCAAGTTTGACCAAGTCAAATTTGGTCAAATAAAAAAACAACACTTTGACTCTAGTATTATGAACTCTAAATGACTTCAAATTGAAAAGTTTTGAATACCAAGTTTGTTAAACTCAAAAAGATCTACAATTGTTGTTTTGGTCAACTTTCCATTTGAGAAAGTTTGGACGGTTCAAATTTGTGATTTTTAAATTTCGACGCCTATAAACTAGTTTTCGGGACCCTAGATTGTCTCAAATTGAAAAGTTTTGAATACCGAGTTTGTTAAGCTCATCAATATATACAATTCTTATATAGGCCATTTTTTCATTTGAGAAAGCTTGAACAAAATGTAGTTCAAATTTCACAAGTGTGTGACATAGTTTTAGAAAGTATATATAAGATTCAAGAAGTTGTGACTAGTGTTTGATAAAAATTTCTCAAATGGGAAAATGAGCTATGTAACAATTGTAGATCTTTCTGAGATGATCAAACTTGGTATTTAGAGTTTTTTCATCTGAGGTCATTTAGTGTCTCATTTGAGCAAGTTTGATCAAGTCAAATTTGGTCAAATAAAAAAACAACACTTTGACTCTAGTATTATGAACTCTAAATGACTTCAAATTGAAAAGTTTTGAATACCGAGTTTGTTAAACTCAAAAAGATATACAATTGTTGTTTTGGTCAACTTTCCATTTGAGAAAGTTTGGACGGTTCAAATTTGTGATTTTTAAATTTCGACGCCTACAAACTAGTTTTCGGGACCCTAGATTGTCTCAAATTGAAAAGTTTTGAATACCGAGTTTGTTAAGCTCATCAATATATACAATCCTTATATAGGCCATTTTTTCATTTGAGAAAGCTGTAGAACAAAAAATACTACATTTTCTCTATTTTTATAGGTTCAACAAAAAATTCCTGTCAATTTTGGTCAAAAACCGAGAAAAAATTAAAACATTGATGTTACAATAATGTGATAATAAATTTCCTATCGAATAATATTAGTTTTATTAATTTTAAGTTAGAAATATATTTTTGCCTTAACAAAATACTTAGTATTAGTAACATTTATATTCTATATTCATAAAAGAAATTAAAAACTTTAGGTTACAAAATTTTCCTATTTACAATAAATAATTAGTTAATCAATAGTATTTTTTAAAATAAATATTGCAAAGTATTGAAGTTGCTATGGAATTAATTGATTATCCTAGTATTAAACAAAAACAAAATCCCAGGCCTTTCCAATTACGCTGGCGGGTTGGCAAATTTTTCAGGGCTTCAGTCCCGGCCCAAACCAAGAACCAGGACTAAAGGGTGGGCGGCAATTTCGGTGCCCGCCAAAAAATACCTTTAGTCCCGGCTGGCAACACGAGCCGGGACTAAAGGACATTTAGTCCCGGCTGGTAAGACCAACCGGGACTAAAGGGTTGGACCTTTAGTCCCGGTTGGTATTACCAGCCGGGACTAAATGTCCTTTAGTCCCGGCTCGTGTTGCCAGCCGGGACTAAAGGGTCGCAGGCTATATATATCGAACGTCTGTTCTGTTCATCTTCGATCTCGCCTCCGTCGCTCAGCCGCCAGCCTGGCCGCGCCATCCGCCGTCGTCGAGCTCGCGTCTCTGCCGCGCCGCCATCGTCGTCTACCCCCGCCCGGCCGCGCCATTCTCTAGGCCCGCATCGCCGCATCCCGTCTCCGCCGCCGCACCCGACCCCACCATCCGTCGCCGACGCTCTTCCCGCGCGCCCACGCCGTACGGCCTCCGTCGTCGAACTCGATATGATCTGCTGCTCTCGATCGGCCATGTTTTTTAGATTTTTTTTTACAAAGTCTCGGCTATATGTTAGATTAAAATAAGTACATGTAGTTTATTGTTAGTTTTTTAGTTATTTTTAGATAGTTTTTGATATATTAGATTTAAATGTATTAAAATTTAATTAGTATTTTATTTAGATAGTTTTTTTAGATAGTTTTTTATTATAGTTTTTGATATATGTTAGATTAAAATGTATTATCTTACTAGTTTATCTAATTTCATGTTAGATTTATTTAATTGGATTTAGTAATTATATATTCTATCTCTCTATATATATTATATCTAGAGAGAGATTCTATATGTATACATATGTACTTAATTATTTCTATATGTATATATACATGTACTTATTTTCATGTGTTGAGAGAGAGAGAAAATTGTATCTAGAGAGACATTCTATGTGTATCACATGCATATCTAGAGATATAGACATATGCACTTATTTCTATGTGTTGAGAGAGAGAGAAAATATATTGTATCATTCTATGTGTATATATATACATGTACTTATTTCCATGTTGATGAAATATTATGTGTTATCATATTTAATTGGATTTAGTAATTCTATATGTGTTATCACATGTACTTATGTTATGTACCATAGTAATTCTATCTATGTGTTATCTTGAAGATACAAATGGCTGCTTCGAATGATAACTTGAGTGATGACATAATGGCGGATATTATCAACGCCGGCACCAATGTGGATGTAGATGACACGAGTCAGTACTTTGCTGATTATGAGGATATCCTGAATATGCCGGTGGTTGAAGATCAACAAATTGTCGCGCAAGAAAATACTGGCGGGGTATATTCGATTATCTATCATCTCTTATAGATGCATGCGTACGTATATTTGTTGTTAATCGTTGTGTTTCTACTCATGTAGCCGGTCTCTGGATCTACATCAACCACCGACAAAAGTAGGAAAGTCCGAGGGCCAAAAAAGCCATTAGAGGGTCGTTTCATAATATCAGAATTCAACACCGACACCGGCAAACCATTGGGACCACATGCTCAGACATATGTCAATCAATGTGGGTTCGTTGTAAGGGATAGGATCCCAGTTAGTGCTCGTGAATGGAAGCAGAAGATATCCGCTCCTAATGTTAGTTTTGTATCTGATCGTGACAAGAACCTAGCTTGGAGAGATATCACTCAGCATTTCACATTACAAGCAGATGATGCTTTGAAGGAGCTAGTGAGGGATTGGACAATGAAGAAGATGGCAACATTGTTCCAGAGTTGGAAGAAGACATTGTATAAAAAGTTTATCTTGAAGAATGCTACGCCGAATTTCAATGCTAAGGCGTTTGTCAAGTTGGAGTCCCATTGGGATGCCTTCGTAGAATACAAGACATCCCAAGACAGTGAGGAACGTGTGATGAGGAATCAGCAGAATGCCCGACAGAAGCAATACCATCATCGCATGGGATCAGGTGGTTATAAGAGTGCTATTCCCAAGTGGCAGAACCTAGAAGCAGAGATTACTGTCAAGGGAATCATACCTAAAACAATAGAGAAGAATTGGCCTCAACACGCGAAGAATTGGTTCTACGCTCATGGGGGAAGCCTAGACCTAGACATTGGCAAGCTAATTTTCGGCCAAAAAATTGAGAGAGCAACACAGAGACTAGCTCGTGCTAGGGAAGAAGTTGATAGTGGTGTTTTCAAGCCCAACAGAGAGAAGGATGAATTGACATATGCACTAGAGAATCCCGAACACGGTGGTCGAACAAGAGGCTATGGGGCGGTTCCGTGGCTACACGCATTCCCAACAGACAAGGATAGCTACAGAAGCCACCAAAGAAAGAAGGATGAGGAGGCAGAACGAATCTGTGCATTGGAGCAATTTGTTGACGAGTCACGACAAGCATTGCTTGAATCACGTGAACGAGAAAAATCTCTTGAGGCAAGAATACAGGAGGAGATCAAGAGGCAAGTGCAGCTAGCAATGAGTCAAATACAATCGCAATCAACGTCGGGAGTCACCATTAGCCCCGTTGGTCAGATGAAAAGCAGTTGTGCTTCTACGGAGCTGCCAGTTATTCAAGACGACGCTGGGTTGCGCTTCCCTGTTGATGACATTACCGAGCCTCTAACAACATGTGAGCTGCACATTCCAGATGGTAATAATGCATCAATCATGGTGGCTATCGGGGTTGTATCTCCAATAGACCGAACGAAGACACCAAGAATCCATGGGTCAGTTATTCAACCTGGATATGCTAGCGTCTCGGTCGATAGAGTGCTCAAAGGTTACAGCAATGTTCCTCTTGACATTGAAGGCGGTGATGGGGAGAAGACACTAGGAGAAGCAGAAAAGACATTTATTCAATAGCGCAAACGCTTCATCATCATTCCTGGGGCGCCACCGCTTCCCCTACCTCACCCTAGGTACGAATGAAAGTGAATGAAATATTATTTTCCATTAATTTTCTATTGGCTTAAAAAATAATTGACACACAACTTGTTTTTGTAGCAGGGTCTCCCCCCAGCCTAGCCTAATCATTCATTCCCCATCTCATCACAGCGTCGCGGGGGGCGAGACGACTTCATCCCCACGGCGATCGCCAACTCCTACACCGGCCCCATCGCCTCCACGACGATCTCCAACTCCTACACCGGCCCCACCGCCTCCACAACGATCTCCAACGCCTCCACGCCGGTCTCCACCAACACCGGCCACATCGCCTCCACGCCGGTCTCCAACACCGCCCCCACCCCCTCCACAGCGACGCACTACAAAGACGTCTAAGGTCCCGGCGGCAAAGAAGACCCCGAGAAAAAGAGTTATTTCTCAAGAAATACTTTCTAAAAAAACTGATGAGCAAATAGCAGCTAAAGAAGACAAAAAAGTGAAAGATTTTTTTATAGATACCAAAAAGAAGAGTCAAGCGAAGCTTAAGGAGAAGCCGTACTTTTACCTACCACGAGAGGTGCTGAGGCAGAAGGTCGATGCTCACAAGAAAAAGATGATTGAACTTCGTAAGCCTTCGCCACTATCAGACTATGACCGCTCCCTCGTGAAGTCACATGATGCAGATAAGAAAAGGAAAAGAGCATCAGGGAAGGATGTCCCACAGCTCGGACAACAGAAGCAACCAATGCAAAATCTTGTTGTTGCTAATCAATATGGTTCCAACATAGAAGTCTATCGACCAAACAACTTTGGAGAAGTGTCGGTTCAAGCCCTTAATGCTTTTTTTCAAGATACTGGTTTAACCTTGGATCAATTGACGGGCAAAGCTCCAATCCAGAACCTGGAAGTTGATACCTGGAAGACTTATAAATATGGCAAAAGTCTGTATAACCCTGCGGCTCTGAATGAATTGGGTACGCAAATATACTTGCTCAACAAGTGGTACATGCAGGCGTGTGGCAGGGGTGAGCAGTGGATCTTTGTCAGATTTAGAGACCATCATTACTTCCGTGGCGATGACATCTTACATATTAGTTTCGAAGAATTGCATCAACTATACCACATGGACGCTCTGGACAAATCAATCATTAGCTCCTTTTGTTTGTAAGTGATTCTTACTTTTATTTAATAAACTCACTTCCATGCGTACGTGTATATAATTATCCTCACATGTAACTTATATTTATATACAGATTCCAGATGTCAGAGCTCCAAAGAATACAAGACACCAGTGTTGGCTTCATTGATCCTTATATCGTATTCAAAACCGGTATTATTGTCAAGGAGCGATGGGTATCTGAAGCACAGGAGAATATCATGATGTTCTTCATGAAGCAGCACGACAAGACAACAATACTTTTCCCGTACAACTTTGAGTAAGTGTTAATAATAATGTAGTCTACACATTTTATGTAATATCAATACAACTTATATGCATGTACGTGTGTGTATAAACCAATGCAGTTTTCACTGGATACTCATTGTCATTGAGTTAAACTCAAGTCGGTTACTAATCTTTGACTTGTTGAGAAAAGAACGGGCACTATACCAAGATATGATAGACATTATCCAGGGGTAATTTCGATCTCTCGCGCACAACTATTATTGAATAGACTTTGCCATAATTTATTAACGATCGTACATTATTGGTCGTACAGGGTTTGGAAAGAGTTTATTTGGCAACATCGCAAGGATTGCAAGGCACCACTTAATGTAGTTGAAATACCAGTAAGTTGTACTATATACACTTCCCCACGTGTTTAATTACTATATCGTACTTCAATTTACGTGTGAGATGATGAGAATAATCTTCTTCTCGTACAGTGGTGTTTGCGGCAGGAACCAGGTAATAACTTGTGTGGATACTACGTTTGTGAATTTATCACTGCGCACATAAGAAGAACTCCTGAAGATGTCCTCAGAGTACGTATATATCAATTTTTATTTATTTTTAAATGAATATATATACATATATGTGTATTAATACTTTTCCTTTTATTTCAAATGCAAGACTGAATGATTGAAACGAAGGGTCATGCAAAAAGACCATCTGAAAGCAGTTCAAGAGTCAATAGCAGGATATCTTCTAGAAAAAGTGCTAAATCCCAACGGTGAGTTCTACTTTGATCTTAAGGAATAAATAATGTAAATTAAATGTTTATTGATATCGTTATTTTCGAGAACAAGATTATGAAAGTGTTGTATATATACATATATATATATATATATATATATATCTATAATATATATAGTTTCATACTTTATTCGAATATAATAATGCTCAAGATGAGAATTAGATGTAATTATACGCATGCGTGTATTTATATTAGCAGCGTAGAATACGTACATAAAAACATATTATATATTAAACAAATACGTGTAACTGAACTGAAAACAAATTAAACAAAAAAAAAGAAAAAGAAAAGGAACCTTTAGTCTCGGTTGGGGTTACCAACTGGGACTAAAGGGTGAACCGTTAGTCCCGGTTGGTGTTACCAACTGGGACTAAAGGGTGCGCCAGGTTCGCTCGGCTGGAGGGCCTTTAGTCCCGGTTGGTTCTCTTTAGTCCCGGCTCGATGACCCGGGACTGAAAGTTCCACCTTTAGTTTCGGGATCGTTGTCCCGGCGCGGTAACCGGGACTAAAGGCTGTTACCGCCCGGGACAAGTCCATTCTGTAGTAGTGCAAAGGTCGTGGTGGAGCACGGTCGCAGCGCTACGGATGTGGGCGGGCTGGACGAGTGGATACGGTTGGGGGCGTGTGCACAAGCAGATACAAGTGTTGGGCTGTCGGATGTCGCTTCTCACCAACGGAAGCGTCCGTAGGGCCGAGAAGCCGGCGTCCGGAACGGACGCCTACAGGAAGCATTTCCGCAAAGATATACGCTATATAGACCGAGCTTATAATATTGGCCAAAGAGAACAGTGAGGCCGATGCAATGAATAAAAGAACATTGAGTCTCTGTGGCATGGAATAGGTGGTTCGAGCTGACGATTGATGTGGCTCGGAGCTTTGCTCGATCAGCTACCACATTCAGCGTGTGTGTACGCGAGAGAGATTCAGAGATCCATGCCGGGGTTCTTCCAAATCGTGGGACGACTGGCATCTCCTCATCTTTTACACTGACGCGACTTCAACCGGACTCATATAAGACTTGATCAACATTATTTCTATATGTCACTGCAAGTATACTAACTCGTTGACTCTACCTAATAATTGGCTAATACTACAGGAAGAAGCGTAAATTTTTTCACACGGTTAGTTGCATGTTGCCATCTCTCCATCGGAGTTGTTGCAAACTCTGTGCCAGCTTTATGTTCATTGGACTGGATGACGACTTGATTCTGTACGTAGCTGTCAACGTCTACATGCATGATTGGTTGTCTTCCGCTTGGAAACTGACGAAGCTTACTGGTGTTTGATACAGACATCACAGTTTTAGAGGTATCTTATCAGATGTCACATGGGGTGTCGTATGAGGTGTTCGGATACTAATAAAAAACAAATTAAAGAATCCATCAGTAATCCACGAGACAAATTTATTAAACATAATTAATCCGTCAATAGCACATGTTTATGGTAGCACCACATTATCAAATCATGGAGCAATTAGTCTTAATAAATTCGTCTCGCAAATTAATCTCAATCTGTATATTTAGTTTCGTAATTAATCTATATTTAATACTCATGCATATTTCAAACGTCTGATGATACAACCAAGTTAAGTCTAGGAAGTGGAACTAATCATCTCGACTGAGCCTGATATATATATACACTTGATTGACACCCTCCTTCCGTCGACGGTCGATCGAGTACATATATATTCATCCATTCTTCAGCGACCAAACTCACCGATCAAACTCTCCGTGTGTGTCTCCGTCGTCCCATCCCCGAGCAGGCCAGCCATGGCGACGGCGGCCTCCCGCCTGCTCCAGCTTCTGCGCCGGCCAGCCACGAGACGCAGCGCCCAGCCACGTGCGTGTCTCTCAACTCCCTCGTCGCCTTCGCCTTTGCCGTCCCCCGGTGTGCAGCTGGTGGAGGAGGTTGAAGTTGCAGCGCCCAGCCACGAGGTCCGCGACAATCCTCCTAAGGACCAGCCGGTGGTGGACGACGTGGCGGCGGAGGTCCTGGGGCTGAAATCTCCTCCAAACCCCAGCCCCCAGCCAAAGCAATCCGACGGCCAATTCAAACATCACGGGGCACCACCGGCTCAGCATGGTGGTGGCAGCCATCATCACCACTGAAATAAAAGGTAATCCTGTCTCGGAGGAGAATGAAACGTCGTTCAGCAGAAAACTTTTGATTAATTCCTAGAGCTTTCTTAATCTTACGTCCTGTCTAGATTTGATGTTGTCGGATGAAGGAAGACTGGAAGAGGACCTATTGCTGTTGCTACCTTGTCGATCTAGTTATCTGGCAGGATCTGTACGTGTCGTTTGAAGTTTGAACTACTATTTGAGTACGTGTGGGAGTCTGTCCGTGCGGACACTGCTGGTGGACAATATGCCTACTTCGCCGTTCTCTCTTTTTCAGTAGCGATGCTATATATGGTGTGATCATGCATGTAATCAAGAGTAAGATTCATGGTACTATCCACTATGGTCCTGATATCGTCTTGAGTTGAAGGGTTGAAGTCATGGCTGTGTGTTATTTGGTGTTCCTTATATAAAAATTTGGTTTCTAATAATCGTTATATGGACATATTTCTGACTGGATGTCTCAGTTTTCAATGTCGATCGGATCTAGATATTCGATATGTCAATTTCATTTCTAGCATCTCTCATGGATATTAGTATAATTTTAAATGATTTGTTGGTATATGAGTTGTTAAAGTAATACTTTTTACTTTTTACACTCGCAAAAAAAGTAATACTTTTTACAATTACCGGATATAGAAATAAATATTATATTTATCGCTCATGCATGTAGTAACCGTCACAATACGTGCTAGAAGAAATAAGGTAAATCTTATAAAATTCTTGTGGAAAATAAGAATGATAAAGCTGTCAAGTCGGTACATTCTGATTGCTAATAATAATAATAATCATAATTTTTCCTGTTTTTGTTTTTCTAAAAAATACCAACCTTTGTCATTATAAAAGTCACAAAAAAATAATCACAGAAAGCTCCATCTAAATTACCCACATCATCTATGCCTTTACGAAACATAATCTAAAATAACTCCTAAATTTGTAACTAAGTTACACAACATTGCTATCATGATACATAAGTTAAGTAAACCCTTAAATTCGTGTCTAAATTATCCACTTCTATCACTCTTAAGCTTAAACTAAATATCACTGAAATTTACATGCATAATTACCAGCATATTATATTATGAAAAATAACCATAAAAAGATAAGTGAGTAATTTAAAAATATATATAGGAATTTTTTTTTGTTTTTTTAATCTGGGAGCGAGTGATATTACATTGAGCGAGGCTTAGCTATGATATTGGTGTATGGTGCAAGGTACTGACTCTCCTTTGTGGAGCATGGGATTACAGCTAGCAAATGAATGGTCATTATAGCTCGCAAATACAGTATAAAGATATCGTAATTAGCACTTGTACTTTATTTTTCAAGAAAATAATAATTTATAGAAAAATGTTGCTATGGGACATTGATGTTATGTGCATGTGATAATTTCACATCACAAACGACTATACTTGTCAAGTACCACTACAGAAGCATGGTTCTTTGCCATATGACACCAAAATAATTATAATATTGATTTCTCAGATTTAAGCGAGAAAAAAGATGGAGAATGCCCATTATACCTTCGAGACCATATGTCAGTTTCTTCATGCTCTCTTTCTTCCTCTACTCTCTCCACCCGAGCAAAGGATCCTTGCAGCTTCTCGATCCCAAAACTGTCCACCATTTCATCCATCGACTTTTGCTCTCTACGACGGTAGCCAGGGCATAGGTGACTCAGCGGTGAAGGCTGGGACAAGGCAGGCGCCGAGAAAAGGCATGATAGTTGTAGCAGGATGAATTGGTTTAGGAAAGTGGAGGCCAAGAGGACGAAAAGGAACAAGTTTTGGCAAGGGACTGCGAAAGGACCCGTAGCCTGGTGGTTATAAGAGTCTCAGTAGCACCTTAGGTTTTGAGTTCAACTCCTCGTGGGATCGAATTTTCTAGGATTTATCACGTAACATCCTCGGTGTTATACCGTAAATCATTTACTAAAACATGTCATGAGTATCATGTTTATGTGTTAATGCAAGTGATAAAGTGTGTAGATCAATTTCTGTAACTTGAAATGATCAACTAAAATGCGGAGTTAAAATTGATTCGATAGTCATGTTATATCACTTAGGGTTTAAAACCATTTTTTATTAAGCAAAAATGCTATAGAACATGTGTGCGATACTTAAATAAAGTTTGAAGTACAAACTTTGTAGATGACAGTGAAATACTTGCGGTTGAAAAATGATATTACTAGCTAATATTTCCACTAGCTTAGAAATTACAAATGGAAATCAAATTCAGCTCTAAAACTTAGAAATTTTCAAGTCTACCGACTGCTAGACATTGATATGTTTAGTAATTTATTGTGAGAGATTGGGTTAAGGAGTAGGGTAATATTATGGTTTGTTTTAGTAGCCTAATATACCCTCTAAGGTATAGCAAAAGTGGTTTGGGGATTGGATCAACGGTTTAGACGCCTTGAAAGCTTTAAAATCCATGCATAACATGAACTCGGGCCATCTTCTTATGTTGGGCGCAGTCACCAGGCCATCCTGCCCTGATGTCGCGACGTCGGTGCGCCGGGCGTGCGCGCATGTGGCCACGCTAGCTAGTTGCTGCTGCCGTAGCCCGGCCACGGTGGGCATGTCGCTAGCCGCCAACCACGAGCCACAGCGCCCGCCGCTCATCTACGCTTGGTCGTCCTGCTGTCGTGGTGCGCTGCTGCCGCTGCCATCACGCCGCCTGGGCTTGGCCGATGTTGGCCGTAGCGAGCCGCTGGCCCTGCGCCCTGCTGCTGCCTCGCACTGCCATTTGGGAGCCGCCGTGGTCGCAATGCGCTGCCGTCGCGTCCGCACTCCCAGCACTACTCACGTCGTGATGATGTTGCTGCCGTCGCGGCGTCATCGAGTCCGTGCTGATCTGCTGCACCTCTGCGCTTTTGCTAGCCCTGTGTGTGTCGCCTCTGCCACGCGCACGTGGGCAAGCCGCCGTCGCCACGCCATTTATGGCACTGCGGCGTGCGGGCAACGCCGGTCGGACGCGCGCATGCATTGTCTGTAGCGCTGGCGCATGGGCCTCCCATGCTCGCTGCTCGCGTCCTGCCAAGGCGTGGACGAGCTGAGCCCACCTGCCGTGCTGTCTCTCTCTTTCCCTCTTTCTCCCTCTGTTTTTCGCCGCCATCGCGTCGTGTCACGTTGAAGCCAGAGAGCGAGCACCTCTAATCAATTCCTCATGCTCACGTCTCCGCCTTCATGCCCCCTCTCTAGCCGACCCCACCCTACCTTGACTCATGTCACACCGAACTCCAATTTTGGAGCTTTGCCCACCGCCGTGCCGTTAAGGCCTGTCACCGCCCGCGTCATGGCTAGTCTCCATCACTTCATCCCGTGCCAATTCCTCTGCACCACTAGCTAACCTTGGCTCCCTCTTCGTCATGCGCATGCTAGTTACAACTCTAGTGCTGCCTCCTCGCTGCTGATGCGGCCGTGCCTTCGCTGTTCGCCATTCACCTCGCAGCGCGCACGTGGCCAGCCTCGCTCGGGTCGTCTCCGGCCGAGATGGCTTCTTGGTAACGTCACTGGTGAGTGGTCGTTGCTCACCCACTACCCCTACCACCTTGTTGTTGATGCAGCTTGCCTGAACTTCGTTGCCATTGCCGCAGGGTGTCTACCATCATGGAGATGTCCCTCTACGGCATCCTGGCTCGTGCAACCGCCGCCAATCATCTCACGTCGAACCCTAGGTGAGCGTCGGCCTCGTAGATAGGTCAGTGGGGGTCCCGTGTGGCCGGCGTAAGCGCTAGTGCCACTCTCACCACACCGGAGCGCACAGGGATGGCCGAGGACCTTGCCGTTGACAAGAGGAGAAAGATCCGAGGGTTCCATTGTAAAGTCGCTGTCTATAGAAATAATAATGTGGACTGCGGGTTGTTTTGCTCATAGTCCAAGGGTGTTTTTGCAAGAGAACCAGCGCGCGCGGGCTTCCTCGCCGTGGGCCGCCTCCATGCGTGGGCCACCGCGTACTCGCACGCGCGCGTTGTGCCGCGTGGGCCGCGTTGGGCCGAATTGAGTTTATCTTTTTTCGTGGAGAATAGAAATAGTTTTTCATTTTAATTCTGAGCTGAACTTTGGTAAATCATATAAAATCATGTATGTATCCAAAAATTATGAAACTAATTTTGTTAGTTCCTAAAATTGTGCTCTATCTGTTGGTGTATTTAGTTCATATATATATTTGTTGATACCAGAAACTATTAAATTATTTGAGAGTGCTTAATATTATTAGGTTAAATATTGTAAGAATTTTTGTGGCAATATGGTGATAGCTGTAGCTTTGAAAATTTTAAAGTAGCTTCATGGTATTATTATGTGCTCATTGTAATTTTTGTAGCTTTAGAATAGACTTAACATGAGGGTAGTTAAATGCTCTTTGTTTTAAATATCCATAAAATCATTAGTAGAAATAGAGATATATCCTTCAATTGTAAAGCTAGGTGTTTGTTAGTGGAACCCAACACTTTACTTGATGAAGATGATAGTAAGCTTAGTATCTTAGTCATTAGAGCTAGCTTAGTAGTTTACCATGTGTATTCTTAATTTAGGAGTTGTTGTTGCTAAAATACTAAGTGTTGCATCATCATCGTATGCATGTAGAGAACGAGTTGATAGAGATCATGACCATCGGAGACCACGAGTTCGTGGAGGTGATCGAGGAGTACGAGGAGGAGATCCTCGTGTAGGAGGAGGTCCCAGAGCCCCCATTGACTGACTGAGCTGACACCGCGCCTGCCCAAGGCAAGCCCCGGTGCATAACCCTTATTTTGAATGATCACTGGATATATATATGTGATGTGCATTTACATTACAAGATTTATATTGAAACTACATGCATAGATATACCTACCCAAGAGTCCTTCTAGCATACGTCAAGTAGCTGCTATGCTTTGGCTATCGGTAGCATGAGTAACCTGTTGTTACTCACAATAGGTGATTATTATTATTACTCTTATGATAAAATGGTGAAAGAAAATAGAGACCGGGCCGGGATATGGTATGGGTATTGGTGGGTGTAAGAGGTTGTGTTCCACAGCCAACGGGGCATAGCTTGGTTGCACTATTTTCCTTGTCTGTGTCGGTTAAGGACCGGCCGTTGCATTGGATTCTAGTCAGATCACAGACTTATTATCCTGAGCACATACTTATTTATGGGAGCAGGGAAGGCTCGTTGCTCTCTTGTCAGGGATTCCGACTCTTTCTGGACTGACTGATTGGAGGTGGGATGGTGGAGGTCTAAGCATCACACTGAGTCCGGGACTTAGGTGTAGGGGCTTGGAGTCTAAATTTGGACGGGGATCTGGACCCCTTGATAGGAGAGTGGTAGGTTGGTCCTGCTTATGCCTGGGGTACAAGCAGGGCACGTGTTTCAGGGTACCCAGCTGGGCTACATTGATTCACGAATCGTTGTGTAATACTGTATGACTTGTCTACGATCTAGCACCATAGTAAGAACTAGAAGATGAAAGATAGTGAAATGGATCTGATTGCTCAACTCTTGCTTAAAAGTAGAACATGTGCTTACATAGAATGGCTAGATAAATGAACTAATCATAACTGCTAATAAGAACATCCATAAGGATTCACTACTAGTAAGGCTTTTAGCAAAAAGGAAACCCCACAAACCATAAAGCTTATCATATCCTTTGGAGTCGGAAAATTATTCCCACTAGTTGGGTAAGTCTTATGAGTACATTGTGTACTCAGGTTTTATTTACCCCTGTTTGTAGGTGTAGCTTGAGGAGTGACTATTGTGTGGAGGATTGTTCTAGTGGACACAGACGGATCCTTGTATCTTATCGCTAGATGTTTATTTCAATTCCGCTATTTAAATTCCACACTCTGAACTTAGTATTGTAATAATATATTTCTGAGAACTCTTGATGTATGAAATGGACTAAGTATTGTAAACTCGTTCTCATTATTGGATCCTAGAGGGAAAATGTGGATTGCTCGAGTTCTCCCTTGGGGTGTACTCGATGGAACCATCTGATATAGCTTGCTTTCAGGGTGCTTAGTGTCTGGTGGAAGACGAGCGCCTCCAAAGGTGTGTTATTTCGGGCAGTTCTGCCACATATCAGCATTGTACATTCAGTGGTAGCTGATGTTCTCGTCGATAGCGAGGCGCCTATGGTGACTTCATCAATCTCGAGGATTTACAGGCTTAGTCTTTGAAGATGCTCATACCACCTGTTGAATTGGCCATTGTGCCTGCTGGTGCTAGAACCGGCAGTGAAATAGTTTTACTGTCTATTCTAGAAGAAACGACAATGATAAGGGTGCCGAGATGACAAACTCTGTAGTAGTGCATCTTCTTCAAGGTCATTGTGAAAACCCCAATTTGAGAAAAAATGATTGATTTTCTTGGCCAAGCTTTGTGATTTTGGTCAATAACTCTTGGGGATAACTACACCAAATCCTAGTGGAGTTTTGTTCAAATTTGATGGCATTGGACTTCATTTGGCTAAGTTTTGAAAATTTTCTTACTGTTTTGTCCTACTGGATATAGGTTGTGCAGAACTTCTGCATTGCCAGAACCTCCACGACCTAGAACTTCATGTAAAAATGTGGAACTTCTATTTTGCTTGACAGTAGAGTCCCAATTCAGTTCTGCTTCTGTTGTTCCTTTGACCGCTCCCTGATCCCTTCCTAGGTCACTTTATCATGCGTTGGCATGTGTGATTTAGACACGGAGAGGAGAAGAGCTCTGGGATTAAATTTGGCACATTGGCAATGTTCTTGCAGAAGAATTCTGATCGGCTCCAATTCCCCCCTCTAGTCGCCGTTTTGGTCCTTCAGGCTTCTCTTTTGGTAGCACTTTGGTCATCATATTCGTACCATTTCGGTCCATATGGATTTTCTCAAGATGTAAAACTTGGAACTCATCACTTCTCGAATCCATTGGTATTGCACCTAGGGATGAAAATGGATCGGATATGGACAGAGATCACCGATATTACATTTGTTTTCATATTTCTGTCCGGATTCGGATTCGAATACGGATAGTGTCAACTATGTCGGATACGATACGATTGGATATCGACATCATAAATATGCGATTTGATTATTCGGATACGGATATGGTATCTGATGTTGGATATCCGGACTCGGATACGGACAGATCTCAGCCCCTCTAAACGGATTCGGTTTCGAATATGGTCGGAAAATATCCGTACCGTTTTCATCCCTAATTGCACCTCAATAATATTCTTGGTTCAAGAATGAAGGTTTGAATTCTTGGCAAGATGAATGACACTTTAGTTGTGTCACAGAACAAATTATACTTCTCTTGTTTTTGTCCCAACTCTTGCAAAGAAGTTTTTCGTCCATTACACTTCCTTCCAAGCTTCAGCCACTACTATGTATATACTCGACTTCTATTGTTGATAAAGAAATGCACTTCTCTAGCCTTGATTGTAGTGACACTGCTCCCTACAAATGTCACCAAATATCCCGATGTGGACTTCAATCCTTATCTTCAGCATAACTAATATTGAAGACATCTTTTTTTTGAGGGAAACTGGAGGGGTTTGCACCCCTACAGTGAAATTTTATTGAAATAAAGAATAATACCCCAAAATGAAATTTTGCTTTGATAGCGAATTTTGTAGGACAAAAAAAAAATATTCTGTAGATATGTCATTGAAACTCCCCATATATATTGAAGACATCTTGACCATATGATAGAATATTTCATCCAAGTCGTCAGTGCCTTGCTTTTGACCAAAGCCGTTCACAACCAATCTTTGGTTGTACCTTGGAAGTGAACTACTTTCTTCAGTCCTTTCTTACCCTTTGGCAAATTCACCAATTCAAAAGTGTTGTTCACAACCAATCGATGCAACCAATTATGTGTACCTATCCCATCTTATTAATCATACGAACCCATAAAACCTTGGAGTGTTCATAGTAGGTGGCTAGCTTCTCAGCCATTACTGAACGAGCAATAGACAATTGTGTTGTGTGTGTGGCTGTAGCTTAATTAGTATGCTGACCGGAACCTGAAGATAACTCAATATTCCTGGGGAGTGGTTGCAAGCATGACTCTAAGATAGGAGTCGACTTAAAGTCTGAACCCAGTCGTTGCGTTAATGACCCACGTTGTGCATGTTTGCAGGCTGGATGTAGGGGAAACAAAATACCACTCCAAGCTAAGTCCATAGACTTGTAATTCAGGTCAATATGAATCATTAAACACGTATGAGAGGTATAGAAACAGGAACAGTCAAGTCCACACGATTTCAGGTGCAGCAAAGATGCTCTCTCTCTCTCTCTCTCTCTCTCTCTCTCTCTCTCTCTCTCTCTCTCTCTCTCTCTCTCTATATATATATATATATATATATATATATATATATATATATATATATATATATATATAAGTGTCTGAACGGTGAGCTTTATTTGTATTATGGACCTAGCTTTAGCTTTACAATGGTCTCAACCTCATCATCACCTTTACTCCCTTTATTCTGGAATCTAGAACACTTTCGACATGGTGAGACTGAGACGTGCATAGGAGGGTATAGGTTCTACAACCCATTTGTCTGTGGCGTCTGAAGTCTGAACACATGTGCAAGTGCAAGTGACTTGAGTGCCAGAGCTAGCATGCAGTCAATAATACAGTCAAGCGCCACAGTCCGTTCCCCGCCAGGCCGTCACCATTATAAATAAGTATCTACTCATCCATCACAACACTCACAAAGCAACAGCCGTCGTCTAGGTCTAGCTCGACCGATAGATCCGAGCACAAGCACCCAGCCAGCCACACAGTCATGGCCGCTAGGTTCCTCCTCTTCCAGCTCCCTCGCTTCGTGCCCTCGCGCCTGGGCGCGCTCTACCATCGTGCTTCACCTTCCGCTGGCCCTGGCCTGCAGCGAATACTCGTTGCGGACACTTCCCACAAACAAGTGGCAGCGCACAGCGACGGCGACGCCATTGTTGCCACAAGTCTGCCTCGGGAGGCGGACGTGGCTGCGGAGCTGCTTGCGGTGAAGAGAAGGGCTCCTTCTCCTAAGGCCGGGCGCCCAGGCAAGCCCAAGGAAAACCCCGGCAGAGATAAGCATAACGGCGTGCCGGACAAAAAAGCCGAGGAAGGCAACTATGCCGCTTCTTCTTCAAGTTGAAGCTTGAACAACTGCACCAAAATGGTGCCAACGACGAAGTAGTATATTTATTGAAGATCGAACTGCGTACGTCAATTGCAACCTACAAACGTGTGTATTTATGAATTCGTAGGATCGGAAGTTCTTGGGTGGGCTTGGGTAGCAAAGTCATCTTTGTAATATCAGGTCGGTCATCCGATCCTTATTTGTTATTTTCCTAAGTTGGTGTAATCAGGTTCTCCGCCTTAATCAACCATCTGTGTGTCACCCGTCTGTTCATGCACGGTGAACATCCGCTCAGCCGTTCATCCCTTCGATGATATCGATCTGTACATTGTTTCAATCTACTCCCCTTAATGAAATTTGGCTTTGATAACAATGAAATGTATATTGGTCCTCCACAATCCTGTAGGACAAATAAATTATTTTGTAGAGGGCCTTGCCATGGTACTCCCTTACCTTCGGTGCTAAGATTTTAAAGAAATCACAGCCTTTAATTTTTAGAAAAACTAAAATAATTAAATAATCTAATTAAGCAAATTCTTAGAATCGTATCATCAACCCTCATGCAATAAATATTTTTTTGTCCCCTCCTTCCTTGTTTGCACCGACATGATTCAGGTAAAGAGAATCGTTTGGTCCACATGATGAATCGTACACGCACGTGGTGGCTAATAATTTTTATTTTTGCATTGGCTTGAGTAAGTTCGAGTAGTGCATCAAGAGCATAATAAAACTACAAAGCCAACTTCATTCCTACCCCGAAGTCGTGATTAGAACTGCACCATTTTCATCCTTTCGTTAGATCCAAACTAGGGTTGTATGCAATTTGTTATTATTATTATTATATATATATACACACACAAACACTACACCACAGCCCAAAATTAACGTCACTTGGGGGTCATTAAAAATACCAAATTAACGTCGGAAGGTTAGGCGTTAAAGATTTCTAACGGAGTGTTTGTCACTATATCTCATTTTGGCTACATACTGTCGGTCGCTAATTCTATTTCACTTCAACGTTGAACGGTCGGTCGTTATATTTTACTTTTAACGACCCACCGCGCGTCGCCACAAATTGATTGCACTTCCGCGTCATAATTGGGCCTCCTTCCCGCTTAACTTTCACGTGAATCCACCTGTCAGAATTTTTTCCCAGCCCGCCAAAACAGGGCGTATCTCTTAATAATTAAAAAAACAGCGCCTATGCACACTACCCCGCCGCCGCACGCTGTTTCATCGAATCGAAGAAAGAAAAAACACGCCGCCACCGCTGGTCCCTGCGAGCGAGCCGCCCCCTGCAGACTACCCGCCACCCTCAGCCGGCCTCTGGTCGCCCTTGACGGTAGCCTCCTCTGCACGCTTAGCAGCTGCTAGCGACCTCAGCTCGGCTCCTCCTGGCGGCGACCTCAGCTCGCCTATCCGTGCCGGCGACCTCAAATCTTCCCAAGACACCGTCTCCAGGTCAGCACAGTCGGTAAACTCAGCTCGCCCCTCCCTCCGCCCCCGTCAATGATCTCAGCCCCCTCCCCCATCCCCACGGACGCCCCCACCCCCTCCGGGTTGCTCTGCGCATGCACCTCCACCCCCTTCGGGTTCCTCCGTTCCTCTGCACTACCATCATAGCCAGCTCCCCTTGTCTCCCTCCGCACGGCCAGATCTAAAGCAGGAATGGAGCCACAATCATTCTGTCGGTTTTTCGGATCACCGGCTAGTAAATTTCTAGTTTGCTCGTCTGACCCAGATGATGTGATCGGAGGACACAGGGATTTATACTAGTTCGGGCGAAATGTCTCTACGTCCAGTCTGCTGTTGTTCGTATTAGCGGCACTTGGTTTGTAGTAGGGGTTACAAACAGACGAGAGAGGGAGATGGTCCCAAGTCTCTGGTGAAAAGAGTGAGTCTAGTTGAGCTCTTTTGAAATCCGTGCCCTCCATGGGGCGCCCTACTTCCCCTTTTATAGATGAAGGGGAAGACGCAGGTCACATCAGAGTGAGAAAGAGAGAGAGAGAAAGAGAGAGACGAGGAGAGAAAGGCTTCCAGGATTGCGACGTCTTCCATCTCCTTTACGCGGGTCCCATCGGCCCTGTAGATGACGATGGGGACGACTCCACATCACGGCCGTGTTCGTCACTAGCGCCGTACACGGGCGTCATCAGCCGGTCTTGGCTCTCCATCCCATCCTAGCAGATGGTATGGCCAGCTGACGCCTCCGCTAGAGGCCGTACGGGAAGTAGGTAGCACAGCGCTGGCATGCCCTATGTTGTTGGTGACTCGCGTCCTTAGACGTGGCCCATCATGGCCATGGGTCACATCAAGGCGCGCCTGCTCCCCTTCTAGTGTCAGAAGTTTGACCCTGGACTCGTACTTTTAGACTCGTAGTGATTGGGGGCGGTACAGACCCCCGTCGGGCGAGGCGGAGCCCGCGCCCTCGGGGTCGGGTGAGGCGAAGCCCCCACCCGAGGGGTTGGGCGAGGCAAAGCTCCTGCCCAAGGGGTCAAGCGAGGCGAAAGACATGCCCTCGGGGTCAGGCAAGGCGGAGCCCCCACCCGAGGGGTCGAGCGAGGCGAAGCCTACGCCCTAGGGTCGGGCGAGGCGAAGCCCGCGCTCTCAGGATCGGGTGATGCGGAGCCCATGCTCTCGGGATCGGACATGACGGGGCTCTCGCCTGAGGGGTCTAGTGAGACGGAGCCCGCGCCCTTAGGGTCGGGTGACCCGGATCCCACGTCCTTGAAGTTGGGCGAGATGGAGCCCGTGCCCTCGGGGCCGAACAAGACCAAGATATGTTCTTGACCGACCGAGGGAGTTAGCGTTCATGGCCATTAGCTTCCTTCTTCCAGGTATCCTTGATACTGATACCCGATAGTAGCCCCCGAGCCTGCGGAGGAGTAGGATACTCCTTCGAAGGTTTTTTGGATGGAAAGATTCTAAGGATCTTGATCTCCCTTTTGTGGGCCACGGGATGTCTTTAGTATGGTCGAGATTCCTTTCCGTCATGTTCGGACTCTTCAGGAGCATGTAACTGTGGGATTCAGGGAATCAGAAAAGATCTCTCTTGATTTTGATTCCTCCCTAGGTTTCAACCGATCCGCCATTGGTATGCGACCGTATATTCGGTCTCCTTGGGAGTCCAACTCTCGAGCCCCTGCGCGCAGCAAGGGTTCGGTAGAGGGGTCAGCTCGTCTTGTAATCGTCCTCCCTCACGCATTTTTTTGATAAAACGGAGGGGCTGAGCCATGCCATGTTTTTCTCAATGGACGAATCATGGTGCTCGATGAGCTATTAACGGCCTAGTCCGAGTAGGGGCCCGGCTTCCCATTCATGGGGGTCCGGCATGGGTCAGCCGGTGACCAACTCTAGATTCCTGGCGGTGAGTCCATATAGTTCTTGGGTTCGTTGAACCGCTCCTAAGGGCTCATTGCCATTCTTCGAGGAAAAACCATGGACTGTGCACTGGCTAAGACTCAAATGTGGGTCGGGATGCCCATGGCGCTCGTGCGCCCGGGTACTGGCCGCTAGCGGGTCCATCCCTATCCACCCCTCACTCTAAAGGTGCCCTAGAGCGACTACGAACCCATCAGTGGGCCAGCCTTTCAAACCCTTGGGCTTTAATGGGCCGTGGGAGCATTTTTAACTTCGTATCCCTTCTTATCTGTGGCTGTTCTTGGCCCATCGAATGGGGCGAATTGTCATCTAGCGTGTCCTTCGAGGGAGCAGCCAGAGGTGGCGTGTGCATGATTTTTTGGTGAGGCAAAGTGACAGGACATGGTGGGCATGTGGATCGAGGCGGATGGTTCGCCTCTCAGTCCACCTCCTCCTATAAATAGGTGTCTTTCCCTTTGTCCCTGATATGTCTAACCATAACCTCGCCATCTCCGCTTCTCCACCGCTAGCACCCGGATTTCTTGCCCTCGCTCTTCCACCCCCGACAAAGCTCTCGTTCCTACGCCTTTGCTTCACATGGAGTCGTGGTATCGCTCTGACATCACCCACACGCACATGGAGGGCCTCATCAAGTGTGGCCTCCTCCATGGGAGAAACGATATGGCAAAGTGGCTCATGCCCAGTCATGAGGAGGTGCTGGCGCCGCCCGATGGCTCATCGTATCTTTCGTGCCCTTCCACGAGCACGGATTCGCGATCCCCCCTCACTTGTTCTTTTGGGGGCTGCTGCACCACTACCAAATCAAGCTGCAGCACCTGAACCTGAATGGGGTCCAACACATCACGGCCTTCATTGCGCTGTGTGAGGGGTACTTGGGAATCGAGCCCCACTTCGAGTTGTGGAGATACTTCTCCGTCTCCCTGCAAAAGAACAAGAAGAGGGACGAGCCGTTGCCGATGGGATGTGCGAGCATCCACCTTCGGGGGCACCGATCGGTGGATTACATGCCTTGCCAGCTCTCCATATCCAACAAGGGGTGGCACACATTGTAGTTCTACGCGAAGAACACCGCTGCCGCCCCTTTGCCGAAGTTTACTAGGCACCTCATCGAAGAGGCGCTGTAGGTGTGGTCGGGGGAGGGGCCTCCTGAGAAGGAGAAGAGAAGGTTACACGACCTTCTTGATGCCATTGCATTCCTCAAGGACCGTGACCTTCGTGGGGTCGGTGTCATTGAGGCGTACCACTATACGGGATGATGCCCGACGTGCAGCTCGATAGGACTACGCTCGCCCAGGGGCTGCTCTACAACAGTTAGGTCACGTAGCGCATCAAGGAGGACATGGATGAGTCTGATGCCATGTTCCCAATCCTGGGACACCCAGTAATGCGACTAGAGCTGGGCTTTATGGAGCTACCGATGGATTTGGGCTTTCGAGCGTCTGCAGTGCCGCTGCCGAAGCATGCGGCCGTGAGGGCGGCGAACCATGTCATAGATGAGTGAAGGAAGAAGGAGAAGGACGACAAGGAGAAAAAATGGTGAGCGAAGGAGCGGGCAAAGCTACAACGAGGGAAGCGGCGCCAACGCTTGTCGGAGGAGGAAGATGAGGAGGAAGAAGAGGAGGAGGGAGAAGAGGAGGAGGGAGGCGATGGCTCTAGGTCACCCATCTTGTGGGATGATCTGGCTAGAGGGGATGAGGACCGACCTTCGCTGCAAGCGGGGCCCTTCCCGTGGCATCTGATGGAGCAAGACAGGGAGGACATGCCCCCAGAGACGGTGCGAGTGAGTCGCCCCGCACCTTCTACAGTGTCCCTGCAGCCGAGGGGAGTCGGTGGCTCTGCCTCGTCCGAGCCTCCCGAGCAAAGGGAAGGCTCGAAATGACAGCGTGACGAGGAGTCACAGTCAGGGTCGGGCAGGCCGGCTTCCAAACGTCAGCGCCCGACGGCGTCAAGGTAAGCTAAGAGTTTTTTTTGTTCTTTTGTTTTTAACAAATTTTTTCGCCACAAACTAAACGCCGTGCCTTCCGTAGCATTGGGGGCGTGGGACCCTCCTAAAGCTGGTGCCAAAGAAGACTCTCGCCTTCAGCAGGCGCACTAGGACCCGTTTGGCATCGCGCTGGACGCTAGCAGGAGCGTTGCTGGGATGACCACAGGGTCAACTAGAGAGGCACAGCCATCGGCCACATCTATGGGAGGGTAGGCAGCGGAAAGCGCATCCGAGGCGCTCGTGGTAGGCACGATGCTGCTAGGCGTGGCCACGATGTCATAGGTAGAGACAACACGGCTGAAGCCATCATCCACGCTAGTGGGTGTGTTAGAGACGAGGCAGACAGGGGAGGCCGTCCCCGAGACATCCTCGGTGGGCGCAGCACGACCGAGCGCAACCATGACATCGTCGGTGGAGACGGCACAACCGGGGCTATCGTCTGGGCAGATGGCAGCACCCATGGTGAGACGGACGGAGGAGGCCGCACCCGGTGCAACCTTGGCAGGCACGATGGTGGGGCAGGCTTCCTCGTCCACATCGCCCACCTGCTCTACTACTAGGGGAGTTGTAGTTGCGAGAGGGGTCAGCACTGCCTGGGGTCAGCGTAGAGGCATCTTGGTCTCTAGTCCGGATCAGCGGTGACCCTCACACCTGGGGAGGACCTTGGATCCGGTGGGATGACCATCAGGACTCGGAGGTGATGTTCTTTACCCTCGATGATGCCATGGAGAAGGAGTGGGGGAGCATGCATGTGGAGGTGGGGACCATGGTCCACACCCTGACCACCGCGCTGAGTTCGCTACAAGATGTCATCGCTCCAGTTGGCTAGGTATAGTGCATCAACATTTCCGACCTTCATCTTCCCTTTTCTTGCCTTTTAACTCGTACCCTTTTCGTAGGTTCTCATGGACCGCGGCTAGGAGAAGTCTATGTTCGTTCACTGTGAGAAGGGCATTTAGGATCGCCTCGTAGCGGAGGAGCAGCTACGAGCCATGGGGGAGCGGCTACATGAGGAACTATGTAACACCCTAGGTGTTAGCCTTGCATAACTTGACTTGCATATCATGAGCATGATCATCAAGCATTCATACATAAGCATTTACCCTTGAAACATTCGATTGAAACATATGCAACATTTCTTATTATTTCATGTTTCTAGGTGTTTATGCATATGATCATGAGTGTAAACATGTAATTGATTAATATGGGTCACAAACACATATTAGCAACACTTAAGTTAGCAAAGGGAACATGGTTCATGAATGTCACCTTTCATGATCAAGCATTTAAGTAAGATGTGTTAACCTAGATAGCCCTATGAGCGACTAATACATGAAATGAGTGTGTGACCTTGCAATTAGCTTAAACATGTTTAGAGTATCATTATAAACAACTTTGATATTCATGGTTAGGGGTAAATAGGTCATTAAGCCCTAGTTTGAATGTAGACCATCATTTGAATGTGACATGTTTGACCAAGTTTGAACTATGTGTTAGGGACCTTGCATGGAGGTGGTCACTAAAGAAAACTTGTAGTATTTGATATAGGGAACAACTTTTATTTTTGGGTCATTGACTGGTTTAGCTCTTAACATGCTTGAAATTGGCTCACAAAAATCAGCAAAACAACAATTTCAACACTTAACAATTTTTCTAAGTCATTTGGAAATGACAGGCTGACAAGCCGACTTTGGGGCTGATGTAACTCGGTTTTGGTTGCGAATTAGAGGATGATTCCTTAAGAACAAATGGAGCTGGTACGTAGAGCTACAAATTTGTTGTTGACTGTTTTCGGTTTGGCTGCACGGTTTGAGAGATCGGGCTTCATGAAAACCCACTGTCAGGCGTTGCTGCTTAACTGAATGAGCTGATCGACGCCGGGTTCAGTGGTCGACACCGGCAGTCTTCGCGCGCCGCATGGTGGCCAGCGACGGCCGCGCGTCACCAGCTCCCTACCTAGCGCAGCCAAGGCGGGCCGACGCACACTACTTCACTCCCAGCACCTACCCACACTGCCCCGCGCTCGCCATTCCATTTCCTCGGCCTTCCTTCTTCGCTCACAACAGCAGCTGCCTTAGCACAGAGCGCCGCTGTCGCCATTACTGACGCCAGCTCACCCTCGCCGCCTCTCCACCCCCGTAGCTACTCCACCAGCACCCCCGTGACTCACCGCATCCACCTGTGCTCGCTGACCGCACTCGGTAAGCTCCAGCACCACGCACGAGCTCACCAGAGTCCCACCGCCGAGTCTGTCATCGTGGCCACGCCATCACCGTCCACCTTTCCACGTGATAGCTTGTGCGCTAGGTTCGCCTGAGTCCGTAGAAGCTCGTCCGTGCTTGAGATTGCTTCGCCGTGGTCTCCACCAGTGTAGCGCCGCCATCCCGCTCCTCCGAGCCACCATGGTCGCCGCCATCATCGCTAGCGCCGACGAGAGGCCCAACCAAGTAGACCAATCGATGCGCTAGGTCACGAGGGTCATGTCGTGTTGATGTCAGCGGCAGCGAACTCACCGGTGACGAGCTCTGGCCGCGCCAGCCTCGCGCAGCACCGCTGCTCTGCTCAGTGTCACTGACGTGTGGGGTCCTCTGTCAATCGGGTCCCACCGGTCAGCGGCAGTAGAGAGTAGGATAGTTCATTTGATTCAAGATTTCATGCTGTTTTGCAATATTTATACCTCCAGTTGTGTAGATTCAAAAATTGTGGAATAAATTTTGTAGTGTCCTTGAGGAAGTGTAGTATTTAAGAAAAAATATAATCTTGACACTTACAGTAGGAATTTTGGAAGATTTAAATTGAAACTTGAAATGTGATTTTGAATGCATGCAAACTTGTTTATTTTATATCTAGAGTTCGTGTGCTCCAAAAATTATGAAATTTTTGTGGTATGCTATTCTTGACATGTGTGAGCTCTGGTGAAAATTGGAGGATCAGTGCATGTGTAGATTTGTAGTTATAGATTTTTCTTTTATAAATAGGTAATCCTTGTATGAATTTTTATAAATAATTTATGAATTCAATATTCATGAAATTTGTTGGAGGTTATCCTAGTACCATATGGATGATAAGAAAAATAGGAAATCTGTTGCTTGACACTTTTCACTAGGGTTTTCTATTTTTGCTATTGTAAGCCTTTCTGTCTTGTCATTTTTATATAGAATGTTCTACTTGGTAAAATGGCATGAAACTTTTATAGTAGTCTTTTGGTAGCATTAGAAAGGCACTATAAATTTTGGAGAATTTATGATGCATATTTAGTGTATGTTTATTAATTAACCCAAGTATCTAAATAAAATGATAAATGCATTTCAATAAATATTTTGGGCTTCATCATTATGTTTTCTTGAGTGTATTAGGTATGCTTGCACTGTTGGAAGACTTTGTGTTGTAAAAATTTGAATACTTATATGAAGTAGAAGTATTGTTGCTTTATAATTCAATTTGAGCGGATTTAGGACAGATTCTATAGTTTGATGTGTTGCATGGTAAAAATGGTGTTTGCTGTAAAAATAGTTAATAACAAAGTTGTAGAAAACTTCTTCATGTATCTTGTGTTAAAATTTCAGAGCAATAGGCCAAAGGGTTTAGGAGTTATGGCTGTTCAAAGTTAATGTTTCTGAATTGCTTGCTTTCTGAAATTTCTGGACAGCACTGAGTTGCTTGTCTGTTTTGGTTAAGATAAATTGTGAATTAGCTTTTGATGATTAAATAAGAGTTGTAGGAAATTTTGTAAGCTTTCCATAAAGTCCAAGATCACAGCATTTGGATAAGTAGAACTACAGTTATGAGTAAAATAAGTAGCTGCTGTTTTATAGTGTGGTGCATGAACTGCTGAAGTGTTTGATTGAATCATTAAGAAAAGATATGCACCTACTCAGTAACAACATGATACACTTATTATTACTTCAGCGCCATGATGTTAAGAATACATACAAGAATGCATTCATCACATATCATCATATTATACTTGTCATGCATACATTCGCAATACCTTATGCCATGTTCATGCATCTAGGATCGGAGGAAGGAATAACGTTGCTGGAGTTCGACGAATTAGAGAAAGGGGACCAGCAGGAGAATCCTCCAGTCGCAGCTCCTGAAGGCGAGGAGCAGAACCCTGAAGAGCTTCTGGAGTGCCCTGATCACCGCCCCACGTCCTTTCTAAAAGGCAAGCCCCAGAGCATTTTAAGTCTCCCAGTATTTTACAAATGATTACTTAAGTACTTATGATTGATGCATTAGGTTATAAGAGTTGAATGGAACCACTTGATGCATATAAATCCCTTGTCCAGATATTACACCGTTAACCCTGTATAGGTCCAGGATCAAGTATATGCTTAGCAATGCTTAGACCGGTAGAAGTTGGGTGATTTCCTGTCACCTGCGAGATATAGGTGAATACCGGAGCACGGTTGGCTATATTTGCTATCGTAGAAAAGAACCATGGGGCAAAAGTAAATCAGAGCCGGGTGGAGTCTATGGGTAGGTTGACTCATGTGATCCCGTCCGTGCTGATTAAGGACCGTACCGTTGTTGGCGCTTCTAACAAGATTGAACGCATGCCTATCATTTAGCTGGCCGGATAAATCATTCCGACCGTGAAGCCGAGTAGCTCAATTTAGGCCAGGCCCCGTTCTGTTGTGCGCTCCTTACGGGGAGCTAGACATGAGCCCAAGGGCAGGGTAGTCCTGAACGTCCTAGCAACTGGTTGTCCCTGATTGTGCGGCGCGGTACGAACCCACGAAATGTGTACGGTACCAAAGGTGACCTAAGGCTGCCTTCGCGCGGCATGCCTGGGTTTGTGTTAGGAATAAATTCCCAGCTGGTTGAAATCGATTCGAATCGCTGTCTCTCCCGGATAGTGAGAAACTTGGCTAGTCCCAACATCATAGTAACTATGTTATGGAACATGATGGTTCGAATGAATATGGAATTACAATACCTATTATGGTTACTATTGTATGCTTTTAAATTGATATACCACATGTTTGGCACAGGATAGTTGCTAATCTAGAGATGGATAGTTATAATTAACTTGATAAAGGAATCATAATTGTATAACTGAGTCAATCGCTTTTATGCAAAATGTTGTCAAGCTATCTCCACTTACAGCCTTGCATAATCCTTAGGAGTCGAATTATTTCTGGTTTATGATGGGTAAGTCTAGCTGAGTACCTTCTCATACTCAGGGTTTTATTTCCCATTGTTGCAGATGGCACTGTGTATTATGGTTATTGCAAGAGTTGCTTCTATCCCGCTGTGGATGAGGAGTAAGCCTTGGGCAGGCTTCTTTATTAATCCCTCTATTTGCTTTTGTGGACTATGATCCTATTCGGCACTGTACTAAACTATGTTGGAAACTTTACTTTCAAACTTAATTTGCTTCCGCTTTTATCTATCAAACTTGGTTTGTAATAACTTGGTTTCATACTCTGATGATGAAAACGTATCTGTGAACTTTATGTAATATGTGACATGTATGTTGAATCATGTACGATCTTGGTTGTTGTAAATCGTTTATCGAGACCCGTCGTGGTACTCGACGGACTACTGGGTTTATATGGGTTCAAGTATGACAGTGCGACCGCTTGCGGGCTGCCATTATACTTGTACTCTTATAAATTGGTCAGTTCTGCAACAAACTAGCCACCCAACTCGCTACCACTCGTCAAGAGGTGGCTAAACTTGCCCCCGTTCGCCTGGAGTTGGCCGACCTCTGGATCAAGTATGCGGAGGCTCATGATGACACCCGCGAAGCTGGGGAGAAGCTCTTGGACCTGGTTGAGAGTACGCATATGGATGTCACGGAGATCGAGTGGCTATGGAAGGAGCATGATGGCTTACTCCAAGTCATAGAGGGGTTCCGCATGGAGCGCAACCTGGCTTGTTAGGAGCGCGTCAACGCTCGGTAGCGGATTGACCTCCTGGAGGGTGAGCTCTGGGGGAGAAGGATCTGAAGGCCACAACAGCGATGGTGACTACCAGACTCGCTGCGGAGGTCAGCCAGTGCTAGGAGGTTTCATGAAACTTGGAGGCCGAGGTGGCCCAGTGGCATGATGAGGCGTGCAAGCTCCAAGCAGACGTGGAAGGTAAGCCACTGGTCTTCCTTTATTGTCCTTCTTCCTAGGATACACGATAGGCTTTTCGACATGGCTGGTGCTTATTTTGAGCAGGTCTTAATCACAGGCTCGGGGCGGAGATGACGAAGAGCCACAGCCTAGAGAAGGAGCTTGGTGAGGTCAAGGTCACCCTCCTAAAGGAGAGCGATGAGCATGACACCTTGTGCATCGTTGTTCAGCAGGTCTACGATGACGTTGAGCTAGCCCCAGCGCAAAGAGATGAGCTCGCTCGTGGTCCGCGCCATCCAGATCATGGATCGGGTGCATGAGATGGCGAGGGACGCACTCCGCTTCGGCGTTCATCTGTCGTTCATGATCGCCCGTTCTCACTATGAGAACATCGATCTAGAGACGATGAGCCAGGGCTTCGTGCTCCGTTACTATGACGCCGAGCTAGAGGACATCGAGAAGGAGGTGGTCCCTCTAGCGCAGGACTTATTTGCCAAGATAGAGGATGAGATCACCCCCCCCCCCAAAAATTAGTTAGTTAGGCCAAATAGTGATTTTGTAATAAATGGATAGATTTTAATTTCTGCTATGGTTGAACAATCTTTTGGTTCTTCATCCCTTTTTTTATAAAAGGTTAATGTTTTCTGACCCTTTCCATGGTTAAGGCTGTAAAGCTCGGGATGCGGGCGAAACAACTCTGATCACGCTGGTGAGCAAAAATGCCATAGCCGCTGGGGCGTAGGTTTCTTGCAGTCCGACCAATTTTACTCAGGGTTTGTTTCCGCAGCCCTTACTTTGAGATCTTAATGTAAGGGAGGGTAAGGCGTAGAGAATGTCTCCGAGTAGATATACTCTTATCAGCCCTGAGTGATGCCTGACCCCTTGCCGTTCCTAGGGTCGGGTGTCACTAAAGATCGAGGGAACAATAGCGAAACCCATAAGAGAAAACGTTTTCATCTTTCAAAAATATCATTCTTAAGTACATGCACAGGCTAGGGGTAAAAGTGACGTAGTTGTTCAATGTTCCATACATTGACGAAGAACTTGTCGTTGATGGTCTAGAGCTTGTATGTGCCTAGTCGGAGCACCTACGTGACGACATACGGTCCCTCCCATGGTGGAGAGAGCTTGTGACGGTTTTGGTTGCTCTAGATGAGGTGGAGTACCAGGTACCCGATGTTGACGGCCCAACCCCACACCCGACGGCTATTATACCAGTGTAGCGCCTGCTGGTACTTGGCCGAGTGGAGGAGGGCAACGTCATTGCTCACCCACCACCCCTATCGCCTTGTTGTTGCTGCGGCTCGCCTGAACTTCATCGCCATTGCTGAAGGGTGCCTGCCGTCGTGGAGAGGTCCCTCTATGGCATCATGGCTCGAGCAACCGCCACCCATCATCTCTTGTCGAACCCTAGGTGAGCGTCGACCTCGTAGATAGGTCAGTAGGGGTCCCGTGTGGCTGGCGTAAGCGCCAGTGCCAATGCTCGCCATGCCAGAGCGCACGGGGATGGCCGAGGACCATGCCGTTGAAAAGAGGATAAAGATCCGAGGGTTCCATTGCAAAGTCATTGTCTATAGAAATAGTAACGTGGACTATGGGTTGTTTTGCTCATAGTCCAAGGGCATTTTTGCAAGAGAACCGGCACACGCGGGCTTCCTCGCCGCAGGCCGTCTCCGTGCATGGGTCGCGCCTCGCCTGTGGGCTGCCGCGCGCTCGCGCGCGCATTGTGCCGCATCGGCCATGTTGGCCGAATTGAGTTTATCTTTTTTGTGGAGAATAGAAATAGCTTTTCATTTTAATTCTGAGCTAAACTTTGGTAAATCATATAAAATCATGTAGGTATCCAAAAATTATAAAACTAATTTTGTTAGTTCCTAAAATTGTGCTCTATCAGTTGGTGTATTTAGTTTATATATATATATATATATATATATATATATATTTGTTGATACCAGGAACTATTAAATTATTTGAGATTGCTTAATACTATTAGGTTAAATATTGTAGGAATTTTTGTGGCAATATGGTGATAGTTGTAGCTTTGAAAATTTTACAGTAGCTTCATGGTATTATTATGTGCTTATTGTAATTTTTGTAGCTTTAGAATAGACTTAACATAAGGGTGGTTAAATGCTCTTTTTTCAAATATCCATAAAATCATTAGTAGAAATAGAGATATATCCTTCAATTGTAAAGCTAGGTGTTTTTTAGTTGATCCCAACACTTTACTTGAGAAGATAATAGTTAGCTTAGTATCTTAGTTATTAGAGCTAGCTTAGTAGTTTACCATGTGTATTCTTAATTTAGGAGCTGTTGTTGCTAAAATACTAAGTGTTGCATCATCATCGCATGCATGTAGGGAACGAGTTGGCGGAGATCATGACCATCGGAGACCACAAGTTCGAGGAGGTGATCGAGGAGTACAAGGAGGAGATCCTCATGCAGGAGGAGGTCCTGGAGCCCCCACTGACTGACTGAGCGGACACTACGCCTGCCCAAGGCAAGCCCTAGTACATAACCCTTATTTTGAATGATCACTGGATATATATATATATATGTGTGTGTGTGTGTGTGTGTGTGTGTGATGTGCATTTACGTTACATGATTTATATTGAAACTACATGCATAGATATACCTACTCAGGAGTCCTACTAGCATAGGTCGAGTAGCTGCTATACTTAGGCTATCGGTAGCGTGAGTAACCTGCCGTTACTCACAATAGGTGATTATTATTATCACTCTCATGATAAAATGGTAAAAGGAAATGGAGATCGGGCAGGGATATGGTACGAGTATTGGTGGGTGTAGGAGGTTGTGTCCTGCGGCCAACGGGGCATAGCTTGGTTGCAATGTTTTCCCTGTCCATGTCGGTTAAGGACCGGCCATTGCATTGGATTCTAGTCAGGTCATAGACTTATTATTCTGAGCACATACTTGTTTATGGGAGCAGGAAAGGCTCATTGCTCTCTTGTTGTGGGTTCTGGCTCTTTCTAGACCGACTGATTGTAGGCGGGGATGGTGGAGGTCTAAGCACCACACTGAGTCTAGGACTCTGGTGTAGGGGCTTGGAGTCTATGTTTGGACGGGGACCTAGACCCCTTGATAGGAGAGTGGTGGGTTGGTCCTTCTTATGCCTGAGGTACAAGCGGGGCATGTGTTTTAGGGTACCCAGCTGGGCTACATTGATTTACGAATTGCCGTGTAATATAGTACGACTTGTCTATGATCTAGCACCATAGTAAGAACTGGAAGATGAAAGACAGTGAATGGATCTAATTGCTCAACTCTTGCTTGAAAGTAGAACAGGTGCTTACATAGAATGGCTAGATAAATGAACTAATCATGACTGCTAATAAGAACATCCATAAGGATTCCATAAGAATGGCTAGATAAATGAACTAATCATGAACTAATCATTTGTTGGACTTTAATCCTTATCTTTAGCATAATATGTATTTGTATAGCCTATAATACAGGATCACCATTTTGAAAGCACAAATGCATCTTAGAAGTGCTTCTAAGATACTTGAGAATCCACTTCAATGTTGTCCAATGTGTTTCTCTTAGATTGCTCATGAAACGCCTTACAATCCCAACTGCATAGGAAAAATGTCAGGCCTAGTGCACAACAAATCCGTAAGGTACTTTCTTCATTGCTTCTTTCTCCTTTTTGCTTTGTAGGAAATTGATTTGCACTCAATTTGTGATGTCCTAAAAGTGGAGACTTAACTATTTTGCATTTTTGCAAATTAAATCTTTTCAAGTATCTTCTAAATATATGCTTTCTGTGAAAGCCAAATCTTCTCGTTTGATCTATCATGGAAATCTGGCAAATGATTTGCTCAAGGTATTCTTCAAGAGACCAATTCATTTTGTGTCATTTCATACAATCAACAAAAGCAAAAGGATAATAAAATCACCCTCAACATACCTCTTCTAAAGAAACAATGATCAGATTGTGCTTTATGGTAACCAAGATCTGTCATAAATGACTCAAACTTTTTGTATGACTGCCAAGGTGCTTGCTTCAAGCTATACAAGCTCTTGTTCAATTTGCAAACTAATTAAGTGCTCTTTCCGTGCAACCTCAAACCCTTCTGGCTGCTCCATATATATCTTCTCCTCTAGGTCACCATGCAAGAAAGCTATCTTCATGTCAAGTTGTTCAACTTGAAACTCCATGGTATAGCAGCCATAGTAAACACAACTAATATTGAAGACATCTTTTTTGAGGGAAACTGGAGGGGTTTGCACCCCTACAGTAAAATTTTATTGAAATAAAGAATAATACCCCAAAATGAAATTTTGCTTTGATAGCAAATTTTGTAGGACCAAAAAAATATATTTTGTAGATATGTCATTGAAACTCCCCATATATATTGAAGACATCTTGACCATAGGATAGAATATTTCATCAAACACTAGTAGAGAACAGACCTTTGATCCTCGGCCAAAATGGGCTCTAGTCCCGGCATTTTTTGTGCCCGGGACTAGAGAGACCTTTAGTCCCGGTTGGTGGATTCAACCGGGACTAAAGGTCCCTACCCAACGGCTACTGCGCTAGACAGAGGTGGCAGGGACCTTTAGTCCCGGTTAGAGCCACCAATCGGGACTAAAGGTAGACTTTTACTCCCGGTTGGTGGCTCCAACCGAGAGTAAAGGTCTACTCCCAGGCCGTGGCTGCGCCGGGGGTTGGAAAGTTACCTTTAGTCCCGGTTGGAACCACCAACCGGGACTAAAGTTCCCCCCTTTATATCCCGGCCATCTCCTTCTTCCTCCTCGAGCCCGAGAAGGCTCGAGCTCAGCACATTTTGAAGCTCACTGCACTAGTGTTCTTGCTTCCTCCCTCCATTGTTCCTCCATCCATTCTTCGATTCCTCCGTCGATTTCTTCGATTCCTCCGTCGATTCTTCAGTTGTAAAGGTTACCAATCTCATACTCTCATTTTTCATCATTGGCTTATCTCATATTGTTCACTATATATATATTGTTTTTATGGTGTTTTTTATTTGTAAACAATTTGAGCTCAAAATAACTTATAGTTTGCACATTTGGATGAAGAAAGGTTAAAGTAGGTATTTAAAATTAGTATTCACTTTTTATTTCTAGCATGCATATCACACTTCATTGTTTAGAGATATACATAATTTTATAGTTTTTTAATTTTATTTGTTTATAAAATGAGAAATTTATAGTGTATTAAAAAATGAGTATAGAGAGTAGATGGCAACTGCTTCCGGATCCTCGGCCTCTCATGGGTTTCCAAAGCGACTTAGGCCGGGCCTCCCTCTCATTCCATGCGGCAAGTGTCATGATGAGACAAAGATTGTGATGGAGTACCGAGTGAAGAAGGAGGGTCCCAACAATGGTCGTATCATCTACAAGTGTCCGGATCGCAATGTGAGTTATTTTATCGTATTTTATGATTATGGTTAGTTTATACCTAATGGTTGTGATTAAAGTTCTAATTTTTTGTTTTAATTTCAGTGGGATGGCAGTGGACGATGTTCAGGCTTCTACTGGGAGGAAGAGTATGTTGAACTCGTGCAAAAATATCTTTCACAACAGGCAGATATGGCAGCTAATGAGGCAGTGATCCAGCCAAAGAAGCCCAAAGATGTTACACAATCGGGGGATCTGTCTGTTTTAGTTGAGATTGGTCATGAAATCCTTGTGCTCCTGAAATGTATTTTAGCTTTAGTTCTTTTAGTGGTTGTTGGGATTGTCTACATTGTAGCGATGCTTTCATAAATTTGTACCTTTTGTGGTGGCACGCATGTTGTATAAATAATTAATTATGATCTAGGTTTTAATATGGTATTTATGTCATGTAATGCAGATGAGCCGGCATTGGATGTACAATGCTGATCGCCACTCCCAAGAGTTCATTGACGACGTGCATTCTTTGTTACGTGCGGCCGAGGCAAACAAACGCGATGGTTTCATGTGCTGCCCATGTGCCATATGTAAGAATACGGTGGAATATCCTTGCTCAAGGACTCTTCATTCACACTTGTTCAAGTCGGGTTTCATGCCAAACTATATTTGTTGGACGAAGCACGGAGAAACCAGCGTTGTAATGGAAGAAGGTGAAGAAGAACAATGGGACGACAATGATATTATTCCCGATGGTGCGTGCTTCAATGATACTGCAATGGGAGAAGCTGAAGAAGAGGTAGCCATAGAAGATGAGCCTACTGATGATCTTTGTCAGGTCATTCGTGATGCACAAAGAGAATGTGAAAGTGAAAAGGAGAAGATCAAGTTCGAGTGGATGCTAGAAGATCACAAGAAATTGTTGTACCCCACTTGTGATGCAGGGCAGAAAAAGTTGGGAACCACACTAGAATTGCTGCAATGGAAGGCAAAGAATGGTGTATCTAACAAGGGATTTGGAGAGTTACTAAAAATCCAAAAGAAGATGCTTCCGAAGGACAATGAATTGCCCGCCACTACCTACGAAGCAAAACAAGTTGTCTGTCCTATGGGGCTAGAAATCGAGAAGATACATGCATGTCCTAATGACTGCATCCTCTACCATGGCAAAGAGTACGAGAAATTGGATGCATGCCCGGTATGCCATGCATCGCGGTATAAGATCAGGCGAGATGACCCTGGTGATGTTGAGGGCGAACGTCCACGGAAGAAAATCCCTGCCATGGTTATGTGGTATGCACCTATAATACCACGCTTGAAACGTCTGTTCAGAAACAAAGAATATGCAAAATTGTTGCGATGGCACAAAGAAGACCATAAGGTAGACAATATGTTGAGACACCCTGCTGATGGGTCCCAGTGGAGAGCAATCGACAGAGAATTCTCGGAGTTTGCAAATGACGCAAGAAACTTAAGGTTTGCTTTAAGTATAGATGGTATCAATCCTTTTGGAGAGTAGAACATTAGTCATAGCACTTGGCCTATTACTCTAAGTATCTACAACCTTCCTCCTTGGTTATGCATGAAGCGGAAGTTCATTATGATGCCTGTGCTCATCCAAGGCCCGAAGCAACCTGGCAATGACATCGATGTGTACCTGAGACCACTTATTGACGAACTTCTCATTTTGTGGAAAAAAGAAGGTGTATGTGTGTGGGATGAGTACAAATAGGAACACTTTGATCTGCGAGCATTGTTGTTCGTAACAATCAATGATTGGCCTGCTCTAAGTAATCTTTCAGGACAGTCAAACAAGGGATATAATGCATGCACACACTACTTCGATGATATTAGAGGTGTATTCTTGAAAAAATGTCGAAAGGTCGTGTACCTTGGCCATCGTCGATCCTGTAAGAAAGAAAGGCAAGCATTTTAAAGGGAAGGTAGACCACCTGACCAAGCCTCGCAACCGAACCGGTGAGGATGTACTCGATATGGTCAATGATGTGAAAGTCATCTTTGGAAAAGGACATGGTAGCCAACCTGTTCCGAACGACGCTAACGATCACGCACCCATGTGGAAGAAGAAGTCTATATTTTGGGAGCTACCCTATTGGCAAGTCCTAGAGGTCCGTAGCTCGATCGACGTGATGCACCTGATGAAGAATCTTTGTGTGAACCTGCTAGGCTTCATGGGTGTGTATGGAAAGCCTAAGGACACATTTGAAGCACGACAGGACCTACGTTGTTTGAGAGAAAGAGACAACCTGCATCCAGAGAAGACAGATGATGGACGCCATTACTTACATCCTGCTAGCTACACTCTAAGCAAAGAGGAGAAGGAAATCATGTTTGAATGCTTAAACAACATCAAGGTACCATCTGGATTCTCCTCGAATATAAAGGGTATTATAAATGTGCCAGAGAAGAAATTCTATAACTTAAAGTCCCATGACTGTCATGTTCTCATGACGCAATTACTTCTAGTTGCATTAAGAGGAATTCTACCTCCAAATGTACGTCTAGCCACTGTGAAGCTATGTGCATTCCTCAATGCAATTTCTCAGAAGGCAATTGATCCAACTAATCTAGCTAAACTACAGAATGATGTGGTTCAATGTCTCGTCAGCTTTGAGTTGGTGTTCCCTCCTTCCTTCTTTGATATCATGACACACCTCCTAGTTCACCTAGTCAAGGAGATTTTCATTCTCGGTCCTGTGTTCCTACACAACATGTTCCCCTTAGAGAGATTTATGGGAGTCCTGAAGAAATATGTTCACAACCGTGCTCGCCCAGAAGGAAGCATCGCCAAGGGCTATGGAACAGAAGAGGTCATTGAGTTCTGTGTTGACTTTATTCCCGACCTTAACTCGATTGGTGTTCCTGAATTGAGACATGAGGGGAGACTAAGCAGAAAGGGGACACTAGGGAGGAAAACATATATTGGTACAGAGGATGATTATTTCAATAAAGCGCACTACATAGTTCTACAGAACTCCTCTTTGGTAGATCCATATATTGAGACACACAAGGATCTCTTACGATCCGAGTTTCCAAGGAAGACTGAAGCTTGGATTATGCGTAAGCACATGGAAACTTTCGATGGTTGGTTGCAAAAAAAATGTCAAGGTGATGAGAGCATCCATGAGCAACTATATTTATTGGCTATGCAACCATCATGGCATATCATCACATACAAAGGGTACGAGATAAATGGGAACATATTCTACACAGTGGCCTAAGATAAAAGGAGTACCAACCAAAATAGTGGTGTCTGAATAGATGCCACAGACCCGAATGGGAATAAGCAGACATATTATGGCCGCATAGATGAAATATGGGAACTAGAATATGCACCTACTTTGAAGATCCCATTGTTCAAGTGCCAATGGGTCAAGGTGACCAGAGGCGGGGTAACAGTAGACAACGAGTATGGAATGACAACAGTAGACCTTAGTAATATTGGGTACAAAGACAAACCATTCGTCCTTGCCAAGGATGTGAATCAGGTGTTCTATGTCAATGATATGTCTACCAAACCAAAAAGAGGGAAAAACGATAATGACTCAACCAAAGAGCCAAAGCGCCACATAGTTCTTTCAGGGAAAAGAGTCATCGTGGGAATTGAGGACAAGTCGGACATGTCAGAAGATTATAAAAAGGATGACCGAATTCCACCCTTCAAAGTGAACAAAGATCCTAGCATCTTGGTAAATGATGAGGACACTCCATGGTTACGACGTGATCATAACCAAGGGACATACGTAAAGAAGAAGTTCACTGTTGTACCCACTTGATGATATAGTGATTTAATGTAGTGTGTGTTTGAGACATTATGTAATAATTGTGAATTCAGATGTTTATTATGTCGTGTTTCAAATTAAATCAATGTTTGATTTAGTGGGATTTCTCTCTCGAAAAGTTAAATTAGGATATTGAGTGATAAAAAATTAAAATATTAACGTTAAAATGATGTGAAAACAAATTTCCTGTCCAAAACTAATAGTTTTAATAATTTTAATTAAACACTATATTTTTGCATTAACGAAATAATAAATATTAGTTACATTATGTTTTATAATTATAACAAAAATAAAAAAGTTAGGTTATAGATTTTTCCTATGTGCAATAAAGAAAAAGAAAATCCATATTTTTAACAAAATAATTTTATGCTTTTTATTTAATTTACTATGTATTTAACAAGACTATTGCATTTTATTAAAAAATTTTGCTCAAAACATGCGGGAAACGAAACTGCAGCCCACCTTTACTCCCGGGTGGGAAGCCCACCCGGGAGTAAAGGTGGGCTGCAGTTTCGTGGCCCGCTAAAAAAAACCTTTGCTCCCAGTGCGTGTTACCAACCGGGAGTAAAGGTATACCTTTACTCCCGGTTGGTCACACACACCGGGAGCAAAGGACCTTTACTCCCGGCTGGTGGCTGGCAGCGGGAGTAAATCTCCCTGGTATATAAGCGCTAGTGCCTGGCGCAGATCGATCCCCTCCTCTTTTTCCTCGTCGAATAGCCACCCTTTCTCTCTTCTTCCTCGCGCCGCCGCCGGTCACCACCCCACCTCGAACACCAACGCTGCCGCACATTGGTCGCCACCCTGCCCGACGCCGGTCGCCCGGCCCCCACGCATCAGCCCGCCGCCGTGACACCGAAGCCCACGCCTCGCCTCGTGTGGCCACCGACGACCTCGCGCCGACGACCTCATGCGGCCCTCCACCGCGTGCGCCTACACGACCCCGTCGATCTGCCTCCGCATTCGTGAGGTGAGCTCTCTCGGCTTTCTCTCTCCTCCAGCGCGCACATTCAAAATGACACGATGCAAGGAAAGGTGCCGGCCACCCATTCAGCTGAACGCCGCAGGGGCACACGACACGACGCGGCGACTGGTGCGTGCGCCGGCGTGAACTCTAGGCTTGGCTAGGCTAGGCACAAGGGGTTTTCAAGGTCTCCAGTCGACAAGGTTTGGCCTTGCGGCCACGCACGTGAGTGCCGTGGTCGCGGGCTTGCTACGAGTGTGCGCACTGCGCACGTATGCACGACGACGTGCAGCGCTCGGACACCGATCGAGTGCAGGCGAGAGAGGCTGGCACGCATCATGGTGCGCAGCGCCGCGGTGCCAGTGGCATGCAGGGGCTGCGTTGCCGGGCGTCGGGTTGTTCACAACGGCTGCCAGGCATGTGTGTACGTGGTGGTGCAGCGGTGAGCGCGCCATAGCGAGCTGGATTGTGAGGATCAGTGCCAATGGGCCGGAGGAGGAGAAGAAATAGGAAGGGAGAGATATATAGAGCTGGCCACTTTGTGCTGGCGCCGCTCCGGCCGCGAGTCCACCTATGTAGCAGGATTCGACCGATATGATCTTTGTGTGTAGCAGGATTCAAT
>NC_089592.1:20742390-20749884 GCF_019320115.1 Miscanthus floridulus
CGTAGTATTAATAACTGGACTTGAATAAGGCTTGTGAAAGTGTTGGATATGAAGTTTCATGATCTTAGTGCGGATCGTGTCAGCTTTGTATATAATTCGTAAAGAAGTTTCTATATAAGAATTTTATTAAAAGAGCTTTTATGCAAAAGAACTTTGATCATTGTTAAAGCTATACCTTGAATCCCTGAGCCTGCATTACTGAGTTTATCAGTTAATATTTCGGATAAGTCTTGTTGAGTACTTTTGTACTCAGGGTTCGTTGACCCTTGTTGCAGGTGAGCCTCATGAGCAGATCTGTTTTGGATTGTGCTGCATGACTATTGTTCGTTCTGACGACGAGAAGTAAATGTGTGATCCTTGGGCAGGATGTTTATTTTGTGTGTTAAGTATATGTTAATTATGCCACTCCACTACTACTATGGTTTGTAATAATTATCGAACTTAGTTTGTAAGGTTTGAAACAACTGGTTTGTAAAACTATGTTATCGTAAGACTTCCGCTGTTTTTACTCTGGTTTGATATTTGAATAAATGTTGTAATACTTGCAATGACTCTGTAACGTGATCCTGCTCGGAAATCGTGGATGATTCGGGGTTCCCCGAGGACACCCGACAATCTTTTTAAGTTATTGGAAACATATGCATAAATGTCAAAGGTCATCGGACAGTGACAGGTGCATGTGGGCCCTATAACTTAGGAGGTTCTGCCACACTGACCCTTTTCACCGTATCTCTTGCAAGTCATTGGGCCTCTAATCATTTTCTTTCCCTTAGCGTTGGTTGGAGCAGTATCACTTGCATTAGTAGCATTGTCACATGCATTGGTAGCACTACTTGTACCCTCACCATCTTTCCTACCTCTCTTCTTGTGTCCACCTTCGACACATCCTTTTATCCTAAGTTTTCTTTGTCTTCCACTTTCTCTAGGATTAAGAGGTGCACCAACAACAAATGGCAGCTGCACATGTGGCCATTGTGATCTACCTGTCATTGGCTCAATCTCTCTACCATAAGCAGCCTTGAATATATCCACTGAGTAGTAGTCATGCACAAATTGTTTAAGGTCCACTCCTCGTTGTGAGGTTACAAAGGCCAATACATGTTGATATGGCTTACCAGTGTGCTGCCATTCAAGACAAGTACAAGTCCTTTGATGCAACTTGACAATATGCAATATTCTTACTGTGGTCCCAAATCTCTGCACTCCAATTAGCAGCTGACACAACTTTCAAGTGTCCCAATCCTCTAGTATTGGCCTTTAGTTGAACCATAACACCTGAAAGTATCCTCCCAACTAGCAGTCTATCTACAATATTTCTCCTCTTGTTCCACAATCTCATAATCATCTCTCGAACCTTATCAGCAAGTTCAGCAACAGGTAAGTCCTTAATGTCTCGTATCCAATTATTAAAAACCTCATCTATATTATTAGTGATGTAGTCACACTTGGTATCTGGATTAAAGCCACACCTATACCACAACAGGTTATGGTAGTCAGTTAACCATTTCACCACTTCTTGTGATTCACATTTGATTGCAGCCATATGCTCAAAGAATATATCTTGATCGTATGCCCTTGCTGCAGGATACATCCTTCTGAACCCTCTAAACTTTTTCTGAAAATTTAGTGAGAACTATATGAAATAAATTCAACAAATTAAGTAATCTAAATCTGAACTACATAAAAATATTTTCACCTCTACAGTGCTTGCGCCCTTATGCTTCGAACCATTGATTTTCCAAGGGTAGTCACTAGTGGACTTGCAGAAACCTCTAAACCTGGTCGGATCATACTTCTCAGTTCCCAAATCAAACTCTTCGTTGATGGCAAATTGCCACACTGCCATCCTGAACTCTTTCATAGATGGGTAGATAGTGCCAAGGTCCATCTTGGGGTGGTCCTTATCATATGAAGTCACCAACTCACTTAGTATAGCATCACTAGTAGGAATTGCAGCATCATTATCATTATTGACACTCTGCATATCCACTGCTCGATCATTTGGTGTAGCCACATGTGCACTCCCCTCATCTCTAAGCCCTAAAAGCACAGATATTTGATTTTCACTCAAAAGTTCAATTCTTCCTTTCTCATCGTGTGACTCTACTATTTACAAGTTGTTCGAGTCAACTTGTGGTATAGGATCATCAACCTCCATATCAAACCTAAACCAAATATCGTTTGCAGTTTACTGTTTACACACAAAAAAATTGAAAAAAAAAGAAACAAAAAAGCGAAAAGGCTACATCACCACACCTTGGAGGCAGTGCACGTTGCACCATGTCAGGCAGCGTCGAGGGCACAGAGTCTCCGTCGAGTGCAGGTGCCGACGAAGCCGCGTTCGACGCCGGTCAGCGAGGGCGCATCCACCACGAGGGGCGGACAAGGACCCGTGCGGGGCGCGCGGACGACGTTGGGCTGGCATCTAGCCCACCGAGCGCGTCGGCCGCCTGCAGCAAGCTGAGCGTGGCCTGCTGTCGGGGGCCACGACAAGGGGCGGCGAGGTCACTCCGAGTTCCACCGTGGTCGTGCCGACGGCTGCCGGGTCCGCTCCGAGTTCCTCCATGGTCGTGCCGACTGCCACCGTGGTCGCGGCAAGCGCGGGTGACGGCATGGCGGCGCTGAGCACGGGTTGGTTGTGTGCGCGGCGGCGAGCGCGTCCGCCAGCAGTGCCGCATCGCGGCCCGCCCTGCATCTTGGACGTCTAGGGCACGCGAGCGGCGGTCCTTCGTTTGCCAGTCGTTTTCGTACGATGCGAATAGTCTCGATCTCATCTCTTCACGTCAACTAAGCAAAAGGGCAACAATGTCTTTTCGCGTGAAAGGGATTCCCAAAAAATATTAACAAAGCAACTAAATAGAGAGTATGGTAAGAAAAATCAATGTACAAATGTTGACCGACAATTTTGCGAAGTCAATCTTTTTTATGGCAATTTTTGTGAAGACCATGGTTTGCAATGGCAAATAGCCAATTTTCTCTCGACAACTACAGCATTGGCAGCCGGTTTTCACTGTGCATGTATGAAAATCACTATTCATACTCTCACAAGTTCCTTCAGATTCATCCGGATTTCTTTAAATTCCTATTAGCGAACATGGGACGTTTCAACTCCAACACGTCTCGTGGCGGCTCAGACCTCGCAATATATCGTGCTCGTGCCCGTGCCCGTAAAGTACTCCACTTGACCGTTCTCCTGTCCCGTCACTATCATTTTGGTTTTTGGATAATAATAATAATAACAATGACACCATGTCCTGCAATTTGCATGAATCTCAGAAAATTTAAAGAAAATCGTTTCAGTTTCTTCGTTCACTGTACTAGTAGTACTGTACAGGAGAGGATGTTTCTGTATTTCCCCCACGTTTTGAACTAGGCCTCTGCTCTGAGGACGCTGACTTTGTCCTAGCAATCTTGTTCGCTGAAAACCGATGGATTTTTCCACGTACGAAAAACAAAAAGTTCAACTCTGCAGCGTCACCGAATGCATTGTTGTCCAGTCCAGTCAGAAGCCAAGTATAAACACCACAACACAAAAAGGCCCGTTTTGACTTTGACCTTGACCTGTCCCCCATAAAGCTTGAGCAGAAACCAAGAACTCTGCAGGCCAACGCCGCAGGCTGCTCGTGCGATGGCCTCGTCCCACGATCTCACCGCCATGCTCCTCTTGCTCTTCTCCATCCTCTCCGGCGGGTTGGCGCCGCCGCAAGTCCAGGCGCAGCAGCCCTACGGCACCCAGATCGCCGACTGCTCCAACCAGCACAACTCCTCGGGTCTGCTGGGCTACTTCTGCGGCGCCGCCGGCAGTAGCGCACCACCGTCCTGCCCGACCTTCCTCACATTCACCGCCCGGGCGCCGCGCTCGAGCCTCGCCTCCATCGGGGCGCTCCTCGGCGCCGACCCCGCCAGCGTCTTGGCGCACAACGACAACGAGCAGGCCGCCGGCGCCGGGGCGGACGCGCCGCTCCCGGAGGGCACCCGGGTGCTGGTCCCGACGACCTGCGCCTGCACGGCCACGCCGGGGGGCCGGTTCTACCAGCGGAACGCCACGTACGTCGCCGCGGCCGGCGACACGCTGTTCATCATCGCCAACAACACGTTCCAGGGCCTCACGTCGTGCCAGGCGCTCGAGGCGCAGGGGCTCCGCGGCGCGCCGCCGCAGAGCCTCGACGCCGGCCAGTCCCTCCCCGTGCCGCTCCGCTGCGCGTGCCCGACCGCGGCGCAGGCCGCGGCCGGGGCCAGGTTCCTCGTCAGCTACCCTCGTCGACGTGTCCGACGAACTCGCCGCCGTGGCCGCGCGGTTCGGGGTCGACGCCCAGACCGTCGCGGAGGCCAACCAGCTGCAGCCGCCGTTCACCATATTCCCCTACACCACCCTGCTCATCCCCGTCAGCGCGCAGCCTAACGTGTCGCGCATCCAGACGCCGCCGCCGGCTCCCCCGCCTCCGCCTGTGGTGGTAGCGCCTGCGCCGGGGAAGAAGAGTGGTAGCCGTGTCGGGGTCTACATTGGCGTTGCCGTGGCGGTGGTTGCCGTCGCCGCGATTGCCTCTGCCGGAGCTTTCCTCGCTCTGAGGGCGAGGAGGAGGCGAGCCCGCGCCGTTCTAGCCGCCGGCGCCGTGGTGGCCGAGAAGGAAGGTAAGGCAGGCAAAGGAAACGACAGGGCGGGCGACGTCGTCGGACTTCACCGTCACCGGCGGCGAGTTCTCGCTTTCCACTACCGAGGCGTTCTCGAGCATTTCCGTGACGGACATCAAGTCGTCGCTGAAGGTGTACACCTACGCGGAGCTCAAGGCGGCCACTGACGACTTCAGCCCGGACCGCCGCATCGGCGGGTCGGTGTACCGTGCGGCGTTCAACGGCGACGCCGCGGCCGTCGAGGTGGTCGACCGGAACGTGTCGACGGAGGTGGAGCTGATGCGGAAGATCAACCACCTCAACCTGATCCGCCTCATCGGCCTCTGCCACCACCGCGGGCGGTGGTACCGAATCGGTCACCGAGTACGCCGAGCACGGCGCGCTCCGGGACCCGCCTCCTCGCGGCCGGCACGGGCGCGGCGGGCGCCGCTGACGTGGGCGCAGCGGGTGCAGGTCGCGCTCGACGTCGCCGAGGGGCTCAGGTACCTGCACGAGTACGCGCGCCCGGCGTGGGTGCACATGGACGTCAGCAGCGGCAGCGTCCTCCTGGCCGGCGACGGGCCCCGCGCCAAGCTCCGGGGCTTCGGCGCCGCGAGGGGCCATCACGGGCGCCACCGCCGGCGCCGACGTCGACGGTGCCGAGGAGGAGGCGCTGTTCACGATGACGAGCCGCATCGCGGGGACGCGCGGGTACATCGCGCCGGAGTACCTGGAGCACGGCGTGGTGTCGCCCAAGGCCGACGTGTACTCGCTCGGCGTCGTGCTCCTGGAGCTCGTCACGGGCAGGGACGCCGAGGAGCTGGTGGGGGACGGCGTGGGCGACCCGTTCGTCGCGCTGCGCGAGCTCGCCGAGGAGCTCGACGGCGGCGGCGGCGCCGTGCTTGCAGAGGCTGGAGGAGCTCGTGGACCCGGCGCTGCCGGCGGGGAGCTGCCCGCAGGACGCCGTGGTCATGGTGGTCAGGCTCATCGAGAGGTGTGTCAGGCAAGACCCTGCGCGCCGTCCCACGACCGGGGAGGTGGCGCAGCGCCTCCTCAAGCTGTCGGGGGTCTCGGTGCTCAGCTGGCGGAACTCGCCGGAGTCGCCTCGCAGCTCCGGCAGTGGAAAAAGGCCTCATGTACTAGCAGAGTAGTCAGTTTTAGCCAATGGCCATGCGTGCCATCGGACACGAATTATCAAGGTACCAGAGAGAAATCTTACGGTACTTTCACTTTTGAGTTGAATTTTGTTCACCACAAAGAAAAAAAGAACACTATACACACGTGTGTAGTATATTTGATTGCATTCATGCGCAAAATGTAGATATATGGAGCGCATCATTCCAGACTTCAAAAGTAGAAGCGGTGCAAACCTCCTTGTCAATGGAATCGTGAAAACTCTCTAAAGAAGCATATTTAGAGCATTTCTAGGAGGCATTCTAAATTCCACGCTCTATACCTTCATTTGGGTATCTTCATCTTAAAGAAATTATTCGAAGCGAAAGCTCCGAACTTATTGGAATAAACAAAACTTATTGGAATAAACAAAGATTACTCATGAACAATTCAAAATTGCAGAAAGAATCTTGTGAGAAAAAAGAAAACCAGGAGTTAAGATTTCTATGTAGAAAAGTTTCCTACGCACCCAAAGAAATTTTGCTCTACATTTCTATGCAGTGGTACAGTGCATGATCCTATACGAACTTTCTTTTATGTCTCCAGGACCACTAACGCATAAACCACGTCAAACTAAGAGAGATTAATATCCAAATAGGACGGATTCGAAATTCTCATAGAAAAAATTCCAGTGTGAAAATCCTTATTCAATGAGAAACTGAAAAGGTAAATGCGTTTTTGACGTGCGGTCGATAGGTTGTACAGATGTTAGTTTTGCATTTCTCAACAAGGCTCTCTGCTTTGAATTCCTATATATGACCTTTCAACATTGTGAAAATTCGTGGTGTTGCGAGTTATATACACAACTCATATCTTATGTGTTTCTATTACTATGTTTCAAGGCCCTCAATTTCTTAAAAAAAAATGTAGATCTAATTTTTTTTCACGACCTATGCTTATTCTAAATTTCTAACACAAGATCTTCATCCGAGAGGTAATCATTTGCGTGTTTCAGGTTTTTTTTTTTGGAACAGATAAAGATTAATCACGACTATTTTATCAAAATAAAGTCACTTTAAAATTTATATTTCAGTATTACACCAAAGGAATAACAATATTACATAAGACCACCTCAACAAATTCTTGACATCAATCCATTGTCGTCTAGTCCGGTTAGGATACCTGGCTTTCACCCAGGCGACCCGGGTTCAAATCCCGGCAATGGAACGCTTTTTTTGTTCCCTTTCCTCACGCGCCTTTTTTCTTTCCCCCCCCTATCTTGACCCTGACCGTCCATTCACTGATCGGACGGCGATGCTGCCCCGCCGTAGGGTTCAACGGACCCCCAAGTCCGTCCCCAACCCCAGCAGCGCATCCCTTTCCCGCCTGCACACGCCGCCGCCGGCGATGGCCGCCTCCGCCGACGACGTCGCCCCGTCCACCGCCTCCGCCTACCTCGACCCCTCTTACTGGTTCGCTCTCCCTCCCTTCTCTGCTTCACCCTCCTGACCAGCAAGCAATCTGACTGACTCTGACGCGACAATGGATGGCCTCGGCCTGGCCGTGCGGCGGCCGCTCGCAGGGACGCGCGGTTCGGGAAGGAGGAGCACTACGAGTGGTTCAAGGACTTCTCCCACTTCCGCCACCTCCTCGCGCCGCTCCTCTCCCCGTCCCTCTCGGTGCGTTCCCTTCTTTGCCCTCTCCCAGTCCCTGCTCCTTTTGCCCCCAATCCTGTCGCGTACGCGTAGCATCAGTGGTAAAGAGGAGAGC